>NC_141693.1:499174273-499421773 GCF_964263255.1 Lissotriton vulgaris | reverse complement strand
CCTCCCGATTTCTGCAAGCAAAAACCCGGGGGCATATTACGAACAACTAGCGATAATTTTTGTCTCTAACTTGTTTAGAGACAAAAATTATCGCCGCACATCGGCGATTTTTATCGCAGATAAACCTTGCTATTATCGCAGAAAAGTCAGCGATATTCATGTATTATCGACCTAATGCTCTTAGCCATGTTATCCACCTCCCATTGGATAACATGGCTAAGAACTGCTCAGGGCAGGTGTTAGATTTTGGAGATATTCGCGCTTAGCGCGAATATCTCCAAAAGTTGGTAATAGAAGGTAGCGATGTTAGGGACTGTTTCCAGTCGCTAACATCTTGGCACGCCACTTTGCATGTCATTAGTGATAAATATCACTGACATGCAAAGCGGGGCCCAAGATGGTCGCTATCTCCTTTTAGCTGTCACTAACTGGTGTTAGCGACAGCTTGGTAATAGGGAGATAATTTTATCTCCGCTTTCATGGCTTTTAAAGCCAAAAAAAGCGGAGATAAACCCCCTTGATAATATGCCCCACGATTCCTTGGGGGTTTCAGCCGACAGGGCTTGGTATTGTGTTACATGGTAATTTTTCCATGAAACGTCAGAGGGTCGATGCAGGGGTTGTAGAAGAGGTGATAAACCATTTAAGCCTCATGAACAAGCGCATGGTCTTTTAAAGATTTGTGAAGTACTCGGGGCGGCGGTGTGTGTGTGCCCTCTTTCAGGAGCGGGCGGGGGGGCACTGCCAGCAACTTGCCAGGTCAGGTAGTGTTCAACACGTGCATCACCCTTTCTCTGCCTGCTATTGCGCTCCATGCTTCGGAAAGGTAAGAAAAAGAACGTGCATTTGAGTTTGAAATGTCCGATCCTGCAGCAGCACACTTCCAAAGCCCACACATGACAATAACCCGATTCAAGGCCCCATTCACCAGTTTTTAAAAAAATAGATAACACTCCAACAAAGTAAGGTTATAAAACTTTATTAACTACTAACTTTAACAAACGGAACAAAAACTAAAAACATTTAAACATTTCTGAACACAAAAAGCAACAATGGTTAGAAGCGGTCTTTTGTGCGAATAGTCCCAAGGCAGCACAACGTGCAGAGTTCTGGACGGCACCCAGGTGATGTCGCCTGGGTGCCGCACTGGTTTAGGGATCCTACAATGCTGCTCCGAAAATTGGCGTGGGGCGTCCCGGGTGGGGCGAGGGGAGGCCTCGTCAGTAGCGGTCTGTTGTGCGAATAGTCCCAAGGCAGCACAACGTGCAGAGTTCTGGACGGCACCCAGGTGATGTCGCCTGGGTGCCGCACTGGTTTAGGGATCCTACAATGCAGCGCAGAAAAACAGCGTGGGGCGTCCCGGGTGGTGCGGGGGGAGGCCTCGTCAGTAGCGGTCTGTGTCCAGTGTCACATGGCTGACACAACATGTACGACAGGCACCCAGGTGATGTCCAGTAAACTGCCGCACTGGTTTTGGTATCCTACAATGCTGCTCCGAAAATTGGCGTGCGGCGGCTCGGGGGGGGGCGTGGGGGAGCCGGCGTGAACGGGCCTCCCCAGGTGGCGGCCATCTAGCTGAGTTGCGCTCGCTCTTGCGGCCACAGCGTCTCGCTCACCATGTTGTTGAGTTGCTCCTACTCTTGCAGTGCAGCGATAGGCGGCTGCCACATGGCTCTTAAAATGGCGGACAGCTCCTCGGTTTTAGGCCTGGTCCACTGAAATGGCCCTGGGACACTTTGGAACTCGGACGCTTGCCTGCTAGGGCTTGGGCTCCATTCTCGAAAAGCGTCCGCTCAGCCGTGAAGATTGTATAAAAGTCTTGGGGGCCCCCGACTCCCGCAGGCTTCCGGTGGGGAGCGGCTGCCATGATTGCTCGCGGAATGACCACGACGGAGCCACGAGATGGTGGTGCTCTCATGCTGACGCCAGCTTCAGTCTGAATGATCCAGAAACAAGGTGGGGCTTTCATCGTTTGGGAAAAAAAAATGTTCTAAACCAATGAAAAGTGTTATTTTTAGGTCATATGACCAAGCCTTCCATCTTTAGGAAACCAAAAGTAAAATGAACCAATGAAAAGTTTTATAAGCAAGTCACATGACCTGTTATGCGACATAGGGCTACAAAAAGCGTAGAAAATCCGTTGGCACGTGAGGCGGCGTCAGTAGCGGACCGATGTGCGAATAGGCCGAAGGCAGCACAACGGGCCGAGATCCGGATGGTACCGAGGTGGTGTCCAGCAAATTGCCGCACTGGTGTGGCCATCCTACAATGCTGCGCCGAAAGACGGCGTGTCCAGCTGAATTGCGGTCACTGTTGCGGTACAGTGACTGGAACGCGCCGAGATCCGGATGGCACCGAGGTGGTGTCCAGCAAATTGCCGCACTGGTGTGGCCATCCTACAATGCTGCGCCGAAAGACGGCGTGTCCAGCTGAATTGCGGTCACTGTTGCGGTACAGTGACTCGAACGCGCCGAGATCCGGATGGCGCCGAGGTGGTGTCCAGCAAATTGCCGTACTGGTGTGGCCATCCTACAATGCTGCGCCGAAAGACGGCGTGTTCAGCTGAGTTCCGGTCACTCTTCCGGCACAGTGACTCGAACGCGCTGAGGTCCGGATGGCACCGAGGTGGTGTCCAGCAAGTGGCTGCACTGGTGTGGCCATCCTACAATGCTGCGCCGAAAGTCGGCGTGGGGTGCCCCGTTGGCTTATGAGGTGATGTCAGTAGTGGACTGATGTGTGAATAGGTCGGAACCAGCACAAGGCGCCAAGATCCGAATGGCAAGTCCTGGATGTTGAGTGCCTCAGTTGAGATTTCTGAGCAGTGCTTGTAAGATTGTCTGAAGCTTATTTGCACCTGCTGCAGCTTCACTAGGTCCGGCGGAACTTTTTTCCTTTTCCTTTCTGCTTCTTTTCCTACAATGCGTTTCATCTGAAGACACGACCAGGTCCCTGAATGTGTGCAGGGGGACGCTATTGATTGAATGAAAATGGCGGCTTGACACAAAGCTGACTCAAGCGTTACTGTTGGTGCTATACAGACAAAAATTGGTTTTCAGTTTGTACATTCTTCAGGTTTTTTTTTTCCATCCAAGTCTGATTGAGAGTTTGTAGAAAAATGGCTTCAGATTTTCCACATACTACTCTTCAACATTCTTCCTAAATGTAAGAATGTGAAACTCACTAGGAGAACGGCTGTTTCTGTTTCCTTTCAAAATGCTGCCACCAATATTTTCTGAATGGAAGACACCATCTTGTAGCATAAAGGGCCGAAAGGGGTTCTGGTCTGGCCGATGGTTGGTGGAGACATTTTGACTATATCTTGGACCTGCCCGGCCTCGCCCAAAATGGCGCCGGTATAAATGGGACTCGTAACTCCTTGCCCGGAAATGTATATCTAGAAAATGTTATTGTAAGTGGCCCTGTCGTATTTTAATTACAAAATGTACGTCCACCGATTCCGCAACTGTTAGACACCTTAGTTCTTGCAACCTAATGGCCCGCTCGTTACGTTCTTCTACAGTGTAAATGTCTCCTCATCATATACGATTTCAGTTTGCTCCGTGGCCGGCCCACGTGGTTGTAGGCCCGTATTTGTATACTGACATTTTTACAATAAAGGTTTTTAAAACAAAACACGGTAGTAGTATTTTCATTTGTAAAGTTTTTACTTTTAGTGACTGTTTTCGAATCAGTAAAAGGCAAGTGAAATAAAGCAGTCCAATTACATGACGGAAAAAAGGTATAATATGTAGGAACGCAGTAAAGATAAATGGTCAAGGGCAGTTGTGTTTTCCACTCCTGCAACATAAAGTGATCGATAAGAATCTGATAATCAGGCGTATCGGCGACTAAGACAGCAGGCCGAATCTCTTTTACTCAACGGCTCCGTCATGGAAGGAAGAAACGCCCTTTTTCTCGAAAAAGGAATATATTTTACTTGCAAGACAGTTGTAAATTTTCCGGGAAAGTACATTAGCCTGGAATATTATAACATGTGTTTGAAAAAAAAATATTGTTCGAAAATAATAAAAAGCGTAATTTTTAGGTCATATGACCAAGCTTTTCATCATTAAATTAACAAAAGTAAAATGAACCAATGAAAAGTTTTATTAACAAGTCACATGACCTGTTATGCTTACGTTACGCGCTGCGCGCCGCGCCTCGGATCACTTCCGGGTGCGCTAACGCGGCGTGTCATAAAACGCATTACGCGACAACGTAGGTCAAGAATATAGTCAAAATGTCTCCACCAACCAGCGTTCAGAACACAACCCCTTTCAGCAGTCCAAAAAGTTCTGTTAAATGACAACAGAGGGGACAGGCAACAAGAACCATCAGTCAAAGAGGGGAGGGCAAGTTCTTCTCTTCCGGGTCATGTTGGGGCGCTACCGGAACTGATCGAATTGGTAGTCTACAGTGTTTCCTGATGTTTCAGACTAAAGCTGGCGTCAGCATGAGACCACTACCATCTCGTAGCTCCGTCGTGGCCATTCCACGAGCAATCATGGCAGCCGCTCCCCACCAGAAGCCTGCGGGAGTCGGAGGCCCCCAAGACTTTTGTAGAATCTTCACGGCTGAGGGGACGCTTTTCGAGAATGGGACCCAAGCCCTAGCAGACAAGCGTCCGAGTTCCAAGGTGTCCCAGGGCCATTTTAGTGGACCAGGCCCAAAACCGAAGAGCCGGCCGCCATTTTGAGAGTCCTGTGGCAGCCGCCTATCGCTGCACCGCAAGAGCGGGCGCATCTCAACTACATGGTGAGCGAGACGCTGTAGTCGCAAGAGCGGGCGGTAAACAGCTGAATGGCGGAAGAGGCACAGTGTAGCAAAAGCGGGCGGAATGGCAACTAAAACGATAAAGGGGCGCCCCACTACAGCTTGTCTTCAGGTCAAACGGATTGTGGGACAAGGTCCAGAATTGAAGAGTCATCAAAAGGCAAAAAGTTCCGCCGGACCCCGGGAGCCGGCCGCCTATGTCGGGGGCGATCTCAGGCTACACCAGTGCTATAAGACTTGGGGAGGGTGTCGGAGCCAAGCGTCTTCTCCGAGTCCATGGCCATCACACCGCCCCTCAGGGGCCTCCGTCAAGCTGTTTAGGAAGGTAACATATCACATTGTTTTCTAATGCAGTCAGGTCCACAAACGACACTCACTTACTTTGAGAATAGTGAAGCTGCAGTAGGTGGAAATAAGCTTCAGACAGTGTTACAAGCAGTGCTCAGAACTCTTAACTATGGCACCCAACATCCAGAACTTATGCTATTTGAGAATGGTAGTGACATCGAAGCATCTCAGGGACCAAAACCATTAACGTACTTTCACGTATGAAAATCTTACTTGGGGAGGGGGCAGGAGCGAAGCGCCCCCTCCCAGTCAGCGCCACCACACCGTATGTTGAAAATCTGAAGCCATCGTTCTACAAAGTCAACCAAACTTGGATTGAAAAATCTAGAAAAATGTACAAACTGAAAACCAGTTTTGGTCTGCATAGCATCAGTAGCAACGCTTGAGTCAGCTTTGTGTCAAGCCGCCATTTTGATTCAACAAAGCACAGGCATTGAAAAAGGCTGAAATTCAGAACTCTAAACTATGGCACCCAACATCCAGGAGCTTGCCATCTGGATCTTGGAGCCTTGTGCTGTTTTCGATCTATTCACACATCGGTCCACTACTGACATCATCTTATAAAACAACGTTATGTAAATAGTTTTTTAATAAAATGTTTTACCCTGTTTCTTTGCTGGTGTGTTGTCTATATTTTTAATATTTGCATAGGGTTTGTCGTTATTTTGTGCGGTATGGGTGATGGAGCCGAGCTGTCTTGCAGTCCTCATGGTGTGGAGCTCAGTTCATCTCACTATTTTCGTATTTCTCATGAAGGGTTGTTCCTAATATTTCTATTTTAGCGAGGTCAAAAAGAGATCTAATTAGTGGCCTACTGATTTTGCTCGATTACTTTTATTATTTTACACGATTTTTCACTATCTGCAAAGACTAAACAGAGTATTGCGACTTTGTGCTTGTTTGTAAATAGAGAATGATCCAAAGAGAACCAATTCTAAAACAGTAAATGCTTGGACAACAATCAATCAAATGGAGAGACAAGGAGGCACGACGGATTACAACGGGGGTAAAGGCCTGCGTTAACTACCCTTCACTATCTGCAAAGAGAGAGTACTACTAATACAAAAGAGGGGAGGGGGGGGGGTGCAGCGTTCAAAGCACATCAGCGTGCATAAATACGAAAATGTTTTTATCTATCACGTACTTGACATTTTAAAGCTTTTCATATTTGCTATTAAAAAACCAATGAAATTCACAGAAAAAACCATAGGTTATAGTGGATATATAGTTAGAAATTTGCATTTAGAAAACCTTGAAAATTCAATGAAAAAACCATTGGTTTTAGGCCATATATAGTTAGGAATTAGCATTTACAAAACCTTATTTTACTCGCATAAAACCATTGAAATTTCATATATAGTTAGAAGCGCTAACTATATATCGCGCACCCGCAATCCACTGCTGATGATGTCACATATTACATCATTCATGACATGGTCAGTGACATCACTGATGACATCACTGATGACATCTCAAATGACATCACTGATGACAACTCAAATGACATCACTGATGACATCTCAAATGACATCACTGATGACATCACTGATGACAACTCAAATGACATCACTGATGACATCTCATTTGTCATCACTGATCACATCACTTATGTGATAATACAATGAACCTCTTCAGACTCTAATATAACCTTACATACACTCAGTATAAACAGACACTCACAGACTGTCACTCATCCATGGAGTTACTCACACACCTACTCAGTCATGCAAAGAATCAATCACACCTCCATTTCCTCAACTATAAAGTTATACACATCTTACTTATTCAAACATATAATAACACATATTTATTCTCTTATATAATCCCTGATACAAGCTCACAGTGATCGATACAGCCACTCACACATTCACTGGCTCTTATGTTCAGTTATTTATATATCTCAACTCTCACATGTATTGTGTTTTACATACGTACTTACTTGCTCATGTAGCAATGAGAAATCCATTCACTCACCAACACACCCATGCATAGTCAACCGCCCATATAGCTGTTTCCACATGCACTCTTGAACTCATACTCCTAGTGAATCAACTGCTTACACATCTATGCACAGAGTCACGCACCTCCCAGCCACCCACACACACACTCAGCCTCCCATTCAAATACTTGGGCAACCAATCAATAACCCATATGGCCACTCTTATAGCTACTGATCAACACATGCAGCAGCTTACACAACAACAAACATACTGATGCACAAATTAAGACAGTTTAGTCACTAACCCATGCACTCAGTGAGACACATTTAATCACTCACTCATACAGTCAGTCATGCACCTACTAAATTCTTCATCCAGACACTTATACATCCACTCATTCTTCAATATGTGAAACATATTTTAACTTTACAGAAACATACAGTCACTGGGTGTTGTCATCAGTGATGTCATCAGTGATGTCATTTGAGATGTCATCAGTGATGTCATCAGTGATGTCACTGACCATGTCATGAATGATGTAATATGTGACATCATCAGCAGTGGATTGCGGGTGCGCGATATATAGTTAGCGCTTCTAACTATATATGAAATTTCAATGGTTTTATGCGAGTAAAATAAGGTTTTGTAAATGCTAATTCCTAACTATATATGGCCTAAAACCAATGGTTTTTTCATTGAATATATATATATATATATATATATATATATATATATATATATATATATATATATATATATATATATATATATATTCAATGAAAAAACCATAGGTTATAGGCCATATATAGTTAGGAATTAGCATTTACAAAACCTTATTTTACTCGCATAAAACCATTGAAATTCCATATATAGTTAGCTAACTATAAGCGCTAACTATATATCGCGCACCCGCAATCCACTGCTGATGATGTCACATATTACATCATTCATGACATGGTCAGTGACATCACTGATGACATCACTGATGACATCTCAAATGACATCACTGATGACATCACTGATCACAACATCCAGTGATTGTATGTGTCTGTAAAGTTTAAATATGTTTCACATATTGAAGAATGAGTGGATGTATAAGTGCCTGGATGAAGAATTTAGTAGGTGCATGACAGACTGTATGAGTGAGTGATTAAATGTGTCTCACTGAGTACATGGGTTAGTGACTAAACTGTCTTAATTCGTGCATCAGTATGTTTGTTGTTGTGTAAGCTGCTGCATGTGTTGATCAGTAGCTATAAGAGTGGCCATATGGGTTATTGATTGGTTGCCCAAGTATTTGAATGGGAGGCTGAGTGTGTGTGTGGGTGGCTGGGAGGTGCGTGACTCTGTGCATAGATGTGTAAGCAGTTGATTCACTAGGAGTATGAGTTCAAGAGTGCATGTGGAAACAGCTATATGGGCGGTTGACTGTGCATGGGTGTGTTGGTGAGTGAATGGATTTCTCATTGCTACATGTGCAAGTAAGTACGTATGTAAAACACAATACATGTGAGAGTTGAGATATATAATTAACTGAACATAAGAGCCAGTGAATGTGTGAGTGGCTGTATCGATCACTGTGAGCTTGTATCAGGGATTATATAAGAGAGTAAATATGTGTTATTATATGTTTGAATAAGTAAGATGTGTATAACTGTATAGTTGAGGAAATGGAGGTGTGATTGATTCTTTGCATGACTGACTAGGTGTGTGAGTAACTCCATGGATGAGTGACAGTCTGTGAGTGTCTGTTTATACTGAGTGTATGTAAGGTTATATTAGAGTCTGAAGAGGTTCATTGTATTATCACATGAGTGATGTGATCAGTGATGACAAATGAGATGTCATCAGTGATGTCATTTGAGTTGTCATCAGTGATGTCATCAGTGATGTCATTTGAGATGTCATCATTGATATCATTTGAGTTGTCATCAGTGATGTCATTTGAGATGTCATCAGTGATGTCATCAGTGATGTCACTGACCATGTCATGAATGATGTAATATGTGACATCATCAGCAGTGGATTGCGGGTGCGCGATATATAGTTAGCGCTTATAGTTAGCTAACTATATATGGAATTTCAATGGTTTTATGCGAGTAAAATAAGGTTTTGTAAATGCTAATTCCTAACTATATATGGCCTATAACCTATGGTTTTTTCATTGAATTTTCAAGGTTTTGTAAATGCAAATTCCTAACTATATATCCACTATAACCTATGGTTTTTTCTGTGAATTTCATTGGTTTTTTAATAGCAAATATGAAAAGCTTTAAAATGTCAAGTACGTGATAGATAAAAACATTTTCGTATTTATGCACGCTGATGTGCTTTGAACGCTGCCCCCCCCCCCTCCCCTCTTTTGCCTTAGTAGTACTCTCTCTTTGCAGATACAGAAGGGTAGTTAACGCAGGCCTTTACCCCCGTTGTAATCCGTCGTACCTCCTTGTCTCTCCATTTGATTAATTGTTGTCCAAGCATTTACTGTTTTAGAATTGGTTCTCTTTGGATCATTCTCTATTTACAAACAAGCACAAAGTCGCAATACTCTGTTTAGTCTTTGCAGATAGTGAAAAATCGTGTAAAAAAATAAAAGTAATCGAGCAAAATCAGTAGGCCACTAATTGGATCTCTTTTTGACCTCGCTAAAATAGAAATATTAGGAACAACCCTTCTTGAGAAATACGAAAATAGTGAGATGAACTGAGCTCCACACCATGAGGGCTGCAAGACAGCTCGGCTCCATCACCCATCCCGCACAAAATAATGACAAACCCTATGCAAATATTAAAAATATAGACAACACACCAGCAAAGAAACAGGGTAAAACATTTTATTAAAAAACTATTTACATAACGTTGGTTTATAAGATGATGTCAGTAGTGGACCGATGTGTGAATAGATCGAAAACAGCACAAGGCTCCAAGATCCGGATAGCAAGCTCCTGGATGTTGGGTGCCATAGTTTAGAGTTCTAAATTTCAGCCTTTTTCAATGCCTGTGCTTTGTTGAATCAAAATGGCGGCTTGACACAAAGCTGACTCAAGCGTTGTTACTGATGCTATGCAGACAAAAACTGGTTTTCAGTTTGTACATTTTTCTAGATTTTTCAATCCAAGTTTGGTTGACTTTGTAGAACGATGGCTTCAGATTTTCAACATACGGTGTGGTGGCGCTGACTGGGAGGGGGCGCTTCGCTCCTGCCCCCTCCCCAAGTAAGATTTTCATACGTGAAAGTACGTTAATGGTTTTGGTCCCTGAGATGCTTCGATGTCACTACCATTCTCAAATAGCATAAGTTCTGGATGTTGGGTGCCATAGTTAAGAGTTCTGAGCAGCGCTTGTAACACTGTCTGAAGCTTATTTCCACCTACTGCAGCTTCACTATTCTCAAAGTATGTGAGTGTCGTTTGTGGACCTGACTGCATTAGAAAACAATGTGATATGTTACCTTCCTAAACAGCTTGACGGAGGCCCCTGAGGGGCGCTGTGATGGCCATGGACTCGGAGAAGACGCTTGGCTCCGACACCCTCCCCAAGTCTTATAGCACTGGTGTAGCCTGAGATCGCCCCCGACATAGGCGGCCGGCTCCCGGGGTCCGGCGGTACTTTTTGCCTTTTGATGACTCTTCAATTCTGGACCTTGTCCCACAATCCGTTTGACCTGAAGACAAGCTGTAGTGAGGCGCCCCTTTATCGTTTTAGTTGCCATTCCGCCCGCTTTTGCTACACTGTGCCTCTTCCGCCATTCAGCTGTTTTCCGCCCGCTCTTGCGACTACAGCGTCTCGCTCACCATGTAGTTGAGATGCGCCCGCTCTTGCGGTGCAGCGATAGGCGGCTGCCACAGGACTCTCAAAATGGCGGCCGGCTCTTCGGTTTTGGGCCTGGTCCACTAAAATGGCCCTGGGACACCTTGGAACTCGGACGCTTGTCTGCTAGGGCTTGGGTCCCATTC
Source organism: Lissotriton vulgaris (assembly GCF_964263255.1). NCBI lineage: Eukaryota > Metazoa > Chordata > Amphibia > Caudata > Salamandridae > Lissotriton > Lissotriton vulgaris. The sequence continues at coordinate 499,410,757 of NC_141693.1, read as the reverse complement.
TCGAAAAGCGTCCCCTCAGCCGTGAAGATTCTACAAAAGTCTTGGGGGCCTCCGACTCCCGCAGGCTTCTGGTGGGGAGCGGCTGCCATGATTGCTCGTGGAATGGCCACGACGGAGCTACGAGATGGTAGTGGTCTCATGCTGACGCCAGCTTTAGTCTGAAACATCCAGAAACACTGTAGACTACCAATTCGATCAGTTCCGGTAGCGCCCCAACATGACCCGGAAGAGAAGAACTTGCCCTCCCCTCTTTGACTGATGGTTCTTGTTGCCTGTCCCCTCTGTTGTCATTTAACAGAACTTTTTGGACTGCTGAAAGGGGTTGTGTTCTGAACGCTGGTTGGTGGAGACATTTAGACTATATTCTTGACCTACGTTGTCGCGTAATGCGTTTTATGACACGCCGCGTTAGCGCACCCGGAAGTGATCCGAGGCGCGGCGCGCAGCGCGTAACGTAAGCATAACAGGTCATGTGACTTGTTAATAAAACTTTTCATTGGTTCATTTTACTTTTGTTAATTTAATGATGAAAAGCTTGGTCATATGACCTAAAAATTACGCTTTTTATTATTTTCGAACAATATTTTTTTTTCAAACATATGTTATAATATTCCAGGCTAATGTACTTTCCCGGAAAATTTACAACTGTCTTGCAAGTAAAATATATTCCTTTTTCGAGAAAAAGGGCGTTTCTTCCTTCCATGACGGAGCCGTTGAGTAAAAGAGATTCGGCCTGCTGTCTTAGTCGCCGATACGCCTGATTATCAGATTCTTATCGATCACTTTATGTTGCAGACATGAAAAACACAACTGCCCTTGACCATTTATCTTTACTGCGTTCCTACATATTATACCTTTTATCCGTCATGTAATTGGACTGCTTTATTTCACTTGCCTTTTACTGATTCGAAAACAGTCACTAAAAGTAAAAACTTTACAAATGAAAATACTACTACCGTGTTTTGTTTTAAAAACCTTTATTGTGAAAATGTCAGTATACAAATACGGGCCTATAACCACGTGGGCCGGCCACGGAGCAAACTCAAATCGTATATGATGAGGAGACATTTACACTGTAGAAGAACGTAACGAGCGGGCCATTAGGTGACAAGAACAAAGGTGTCTAACAGTTGCGGAATCGGTGGACGTACATTTTGTAATTAAAATACGACAGGGCCACTTACAATAACATTTTCTAGATATACATTTGCGGGCAAAGAGTTACGAGTCCCATTTATACCGGCGCCATTTTGGGCGAGGCCGGGCAGGTCCAAGATATAGTCAAAATGTCTCCACCAACCATCGGCCAGACCAGAACCCCTTTCGGCCCTTTATGTTACAAGATGGTGTCTTCCATTCAGAAAATATTGGTGGCAGCATTTTGAAAGGAAACAGAAACAGCCGTTCTCCTAGTGAGTTTCACATTGTTACATTTAGGAAGAATGTTGAAGAGTAGTATGTGGAAAATCTGAAGCCATTTTTCTACAAACTCTCAATCAGACTTGGATGGAAAAAAAAACCTGAAGAATGTACAAACTGAAAACCAATTTTTGTCTGTATAGCACCAACAGTAACGCTTGAGTCAGCTTTGTGTCAAGCCGCCATTTTCATTCAATCAATAGCGTCCCCCTGCACACATTCAGGGACCTGGTCGTGTCTTCAGATGAAACGCATTGTAGGAAAAGAAGCAGAAAGGAAAAGGAAAAAAGTTCCGCCGGACCTAGTGAAGCTGCAGCAGGTGCAAATAAGCTTCAGACAGTCTTACAAGCACTGCTCAGAACTCTCAACTGAGGCACTCAACATCCAGGACTTGCCATTCGGATCTTGGCGCCTTGTATTTTTGTTTTGTTTTTGATGGAGGGGAAAGAACAAAAAACAGACATTGAAAAAGGCTCAACAGTGCAGGGCACCTTGTGCTGGTTCCGACCTATTCACACATCGGTCCGCTACTGACATCACCTCATAAACCAACGGGGCACCCCACGCCGACTTTCGGCGCAGCATTGTAGGATGGCCACACCAGTGCGGCAATTTGCTGGACACCACCTCGGTGCCATCCAGATCTCGGCGCGTTCATTCATTCAATAGCGTCCCCCTGCACACATTCAGGGACCTGGTCGTGTCTTCAGAAGAAACGCATTGTAGGAAAAGAAGCAGAAAGGAAAAGGCAACAAGTTCCGCCGGACCTAGTGAAGCTGCAGCAGGTGCAAATAAGCTTCAGACAGTTCTACAAGCACTGCTCAGAAATCTCAACTGAGGCACTCAACATCCAGGACTTGCCATTCGGATCTTGGCGCCTTGTGCTGGTTCCGACCTATTCACACATCAGTCCACTACTGACATCACCTCATAAGCCAACGGGGCACCCCACGCCGACTTCCGGCGCAGCATTGTAGGATGGCCACACCAGTGCGGCAACTTGCTGGACACAACATCGGGGCCATCCAGATCTCGGCGCGTTCGACTCACTGTACCGCAACAGTGACCGCAACTCAGCTGGACACGCCGTCTTTCGGCGCAGCATTGTAGGATGGCCACACCAGTGCGGCAACTTGCTGGACACGACCTCGGCGCCATCCGGATCTCGGCGCGTTCGAGTCACTGTACCGCAACAGTGACCGCAATTCAGCTGGACACGCCGTCTTTCGGCGCAGCATTGTAGGATGGCCACACCAGTGCGGCAATTTGCTGGACACCACCTCGGTGCCATCCGGATCTCGGCGCGTTGTGCTGCCTTCGGCCTATTCGCACATCGGTCCGCTACTGACGCCGCCTCACGTGCCAACGGATTTTCTACGCTTTTTGTAGCCCTATGTCGCATAACAGGTCATGTGACTTGTTTATAAAACTTTTCATTGGTTCATTTTACTTTTGGTTTCCTAAAGATGGAAGGCTTGGTCATATGACCTAAAAAAAACACTTTTCATTGGTTTAGAACATTTTTTTTCCCCAAACGATGAAAGCCCCACCTTGTTTCTGGATCATTCAGACTGAAGCTGGCGTCAGCATGAGAGCACCACCATCTCGTGGCTCCGTCGTGGTCATTCCGCGAGCAATCATGGCAGCCGCTCCCCACCGGAAGCCTGCGGGAGTCGGGGGCCCCCAAGACTTTTATACAATCTTCACGGCTGAGGGGACGCTTTTCGAGAATGGAGCCCAAGCCCTAGCAGGCAAGCGTCCGACTTCCAAGGTGTCCCAGGGCCATTTCAGTGGACCAGGCCCAAAACCGAAGAGCCGTCCGCCATTTTGACAGCCATGTGGCAGCCGCCTATCGCTGCACTGCAAGAGTGGGAGCAACTCCACAACATGGTGAGCGAGACGCTGTGGCCGCAAGAGCGAGCGCAACTCAGCTAGATGGCCGCCACCTGGGGAGGCCCGTTCACGCCGCCTCCCCCCACCCCCCCCCCGGGCCGCCGCACGCCAATTTTCGGAGCAGCATTGTAGGATACCAAAACCAGTGCGGCAGTTTACTGGACATCACCTGGGTGCCTGTCGTACATGTTGTGTCAGCCATGTGACACTGGACACAGACCGCTACTGACGAGGCCTCCCCCCGCACCACCCGGGACGCCCCACGCTGTTTTTCTGTGCTGCATTGTAGGATCCCTAAACCAGTGCGGCACCCAGGCGACATCACCTGGGTGCCGTCCAGAACTCTGCACGTTGTGCTGCCTTGGGACTATTCGCACAACAGACCGCTACTGACGAGGCCTCCCCCCGCCCCACCCGGGACGCCCCACGCCAATTTTCGGAGCAGCATTGTAGGATCCCTAAACCAGTGCGGCACCCAGGCGACATCACCTGGGTGCCGTCCAGAACTCTGCACGTTGTGCTGCCTTGGGACTATTCGCACAAAAGACAGCTTCTAACCATTGTTGCTTTTTGTGTTAATAAATGTTTAAATGTTTTTAGTTTTTGTTCTGTTCATTATCGTTAAAAGTTAATAAAGTTTTATAACCTTACTTTGTTGGAGTGTTATCTATTTTTTTAAAAACGGGTGAATGGGGCTTTGAATCGGGTTATTGTCATGTGTGGGCTTTGGAAGTGTGCTGCTGCAGGATCGGACATTTCAAACTCAAATGCACGTTCTTTTTCTTACCTTTCCGAAGCATGGAGCGCAATAGCAGACAGAGAAAGGGTGATGCACGTGTTGAACACTACCTGACCTGGCAAGTTGCTGGCAGTGCCCCCCCGCCCGCTCCTGAAAGAGGGCACACACACACCGCCGCCCCGAGTACTTCACAAATCTTTAAAAGACCATGCGCTTGTTCATGAGGCTTAAATGGTTTATCACCTCTTCTAGAACCCCTGCATCGACCCTCTGACGTTTCCTGGAAAAATTACCATGTAACACAATACCAAGCCCTGTCAGCTGAAACCCCCAAGGAATCGTGGGGCATATTATCAAGGGGGTTTATCTCCGCTTTTTTGGCTTTAAAAACCATGAAAGCGGAGATAAAATTATTTCCCTATTATCAAGCTGTCGCTAACACCAGTTAGTGACAGCTAAAAGGAGATAGCGACCATCTTGGGCCCCGCTTTGCATGTCAGTGATACTTATCACTAATGACATGCAAAGTGGCGTGCCAAGATGTTAGCGACTAGAAACAGTCCCTAACATCGCTACCTTCTATTACCAACTTTTGGAGATATTCGCGCTAAGCGCGAATATCTCCAAAATCTAACACCTGCCCTGAGCAGTTCTTAGCCATGTTATCCAATGGGAGGTGGATAACATGGCTAAGAGCATTAGGTCGATAATACATGAATATCGCTGACTTTTCTGCGATAATAGCAAGGTTTATCTGCGATAAAAATCGCCGATGTGCGGCGATAATTTTTGTCTCTAAACAAGTTAGAGACAAAAATTATCGCTAGTTGTTCGTAATATGCCCCCGGGTTTTTGCTTGCAGAAATCGGGAGGCGGGAGACTAGCACTGAAATCAGTACTCACACGCCTGAATCAGGAGGATTGGCATGTCTGAATTCTCTACAGCTGGGGCCATAAACTACATCCGCAGGGGTAGGTGATAGCCTGGGACCAGCCTGGCATCTAAAATGGCTGCCGTGCACGACAAAATTGTGGCATTCGAAAAAAGGCAAGATGGCGCAGCCGCTGGAAGAGATATATCAACATATATCAGCCTCCTCAGCCACCCTCAGGAAACATAGGGGATTAGGATATGTCTCCCGCACCCCCTTATACCTACTACTTTAATTAACGAAGCACAAAATGGCGAATTCCCGTTTCGCTACCAGTTTGCGGCCCAGTTCGCGGCCCGTGAAGCGCTTCTACCGTGAAAAATCATTTTTTTTTTATTTTCCCCATGGGACCCTTTAATAACCCCAACAACATTCCTAGGGGGTCAAGAGGGGGATACCTTGCCCCCTTTCATTAAATTCCCCCTTAGTTTTTCACCTTTTCTTCTCTCTCGATCCTACCGATAGACAAGATGGCGGCCGCTCCGGACTGTCACGCAGCAAAAAAAAAAAAAAAGCTCACGCACAGCCGCTGGAAGAGATGTATCAACATATATCAGCCTCCTCACCCACCCTCAGGAAACATAGGGGATTAGGATACGTCTCCCGCACCCACTTATAACTAGTAATTTAATTTACGAAGCACAAAATGGCGAATTCCCGTTTCGCTACCAGTTCGCGGCCGCGCTTCTACCGTGAAAAATCATTTTTTTTTTATTTTCCCCACGGGACCCTTTAATAACCCCAACAACATTCCTAGGGGGTCAAGAGGGGGATACCTTGCCCCCTTTCATTAAATTCCCCCTTCGTTTTCCACCTCTTCTTCTCTCTCGATCCTACCGAGAGACAAGATGGCGTCCGCTCCGGACTGTTTAGAATGTTGACAGACACCGGAGAGCCAATCAGCTTTCTGCGCGCAAAGTTCCGATAAGCGAAAAGTAAGCGGACCGGATCGCTGCCCAGAGCGCTGTTACAGATATATATCTTGGTTTGAACGTTAATTTCTCAAAAACTACTGGAGCACATATATTGAGACCTAGCAAAGGCACATCGGGCTAACAGTCCCTACAATTTTGCCAAGTTTCGTGCAAATCCATTCAGCCGTTCGAGCTAAAAGTGAGTCCAACCGCCCTATGGAAAACTCAATGCAAAAAACGCGTTTTGGGACCCCCCTTTTTTCTCAGCCCCCCCTTGACGAAACCCCACCAAATTTTCAGGGGCTGCTCAGAAACAAAATGTGCCATTTTCCTGAAAATTTCAGCCGATTCCGTCCACAAACGCCAAAGTTATTAGACATAGAATTTTCAAAAGTCCCATAGGGAAAAAATTCTAACTATATATACCTACTGGCGACAGCCAGTAGGTAATATATATAATATATATATATATATATATATATAACCTACTGGCGGTCGCCAGTAGGTAGTTATAGTTAGGATTTTTTTCAATGCAAAATCTCAAAATTCTATTTGGAATAACTTTGGCGCTGGTTGACGAATCTGCCTGAAAATTTCCTCAAATTTGCCTCGCGGAGCTCTGGTCCTTCCTTCAAAGTTTGGGGGGGATTCGTCAAGCGGGGGCCAAGATAAAAGGGGGGTCCCAAAACGTGTTTTCCCCATGTTAATTTCCATAGGGCGGTCAAACTCACTTTTAGCCCGAACGGCTGAATGGATTTCCACCAACTTGGCAAAATTGTAGGGACTGGCAGCCCGATGTGCCTTTGCTATGTCTCAAGATATGTGCTCCAGTGGATTTTGAGTAATTTAGGTAAAAAATATATATATATCTATGGCAGCACCCGGTACGCGCACCGGGGAGCGCACCGGGCGCGTTACGCGACTTGCACACGGAAAGCTGATTGGCTCTCTGGTGTCTGTAAACATTCGAAACAGTCGAAACAGTCCGGAGTCCAGGCGTTTTGGTAAGATCGAGACACAAGAGAAGGCAAAAACAAAGGGGGAAATGACCATAAGGGGGCAGAGTAGACCCCCCCTGATCCCCTAGGTTTGATGTGGGGGCCATAAAAGGGCCCCTCGGGGCAAAAAGAATATTTTTTTTTTCGATTTTTGCGGGGGGAGGTCCCGGTACGCGCACCGCGGAGCGGACCGGGGAGCGTACCATGTTAAAAACCCAGTGAAACAGTAAAAAAATAATTTAAAGTGCTTAGAGGTAGGGATGCATTGCTGGAGTGTGTCACAAAAGTGATGCAACTCCAGCAATGTATCCTTTCACATGGGGCCAGCCCCATGTGCAAGATTTTGACGCAATGGTGTCCTAAAAGTGACGCAATGAAATTTCATAGATTTCACTGTGTCACTTCTACGACCCTTTCTTGCGTCAAAACGCCCCCTTTGCATACATTACACCTGGCGCAGGTATAATGTGAAAGGGCTTGTGTCAGTCTTTTCTTACCCTTCCACACCACCGTTCTTTTACTACATTTTCTTCACTTATCCACATTCCCCATGTTCACTCTACTTCTCCTCACTCTCGTTCCCCACACTCACCTTCTTTCAGTCCCCCTACTTCACTTCCCTTCCCCTCTCGTCCTTTTCTTTGCTTTCTCACTCATTTTCATTTCCTCTCCTCTCTCACTGCACTCCACTTCAGTTACTCATTTTGATTTTGATAAGAATATAGCTCTTTTTTGAGATTTGGAGGTAGTTCTAAAAATAACTGTTTTTTTCTTCTTTTTTTATGTTTTTTTCAGAACAAAAACAAAAACAGGGAATGCAAAACTGCTCAACAGGAGCAAAAAAAAAGGGGACAAATTAGGGCTGGGGAAGGCAGCGGTGTTCTTGCCTCTTGCGAGCAATGGGCTTGATGCTCTGCTTGCCATAGGAAAGCAGTTCATCGCATTTTTGCACTTAATAGTAATGTCACTAAAAACAGGTTGAATGTTCGGAATCATCTCCAATTCCGCTGCACGTCCTCTCCCTGATGTTGTGGCTCCTACTGTAGATGTAGAGGCACCATCCCTTGGGGGATTACGTGTTAGGTCTCGGACACTCTCCCGGGCATAGTTTTGGGGGTGCCTGCGTTGGACGTGGCAAATGATTGTCGAATTTACAAAACTGTGATTCCTTTTTGGGTCTCCTCGGGAAAGCACAGTTTGGCAGATTTTGCATTCTACTTTGGGAGCATTCACCTATTTTAATCCTTCAGGTATTGAAAAAAAATTCCAAATAAAATGCTTCTTGATCTTGGGCTGAGGAGGCTCTTCCTGAATGAAGCCATCTGAGTCCTCACTACTGCTGGATGGTCTAGCTGCCATTCTTTCCACAAAGGACAGAAAAAAACAGGTCTTGCTGTCTCCAAAGTGAAAGAAGAAATGAAGGAAATGGGTGGGGTTTTCATTAGTTGTAAAAAAACTGATAACAACCAATGAAAAGAGTTATTTTAAGGTCACATGACCAGGGCTTTCATCATTTGGAAACCAAAACTGTTCTGAACCAATAAAAAGTGTTATGTTTAGGTCACATGACGCGACGCGCTTACGCTACGCGCCCCGGGGCGCACCCAGGGGTGCGTCGCGTAAAGCACGTCGGATGCTTTCGTTGCGCGATCGTATTCGCTCGAGTGCTTCCGGGTGCGCTTACGCCGTGCGTACTACGCGATACGTCACGATGATGTTTTCGTACCGGGCAATAGCGCTAACGGGACGCTAACCGGTGCGCGGCCCAGAAAAGTGCGCTTTCCGGTGCGCACACCGGGGCGCGCACCGGGAGCGCACCAGGGAAAAAAAAGAAAAAAAAAGTATTATATAAATGTACAATATAGGATTCGTTATAAAAAATATTACATTTCATAGGTTTGAGGCCCCATATATAGTTAGGAATTAGCATTTAAAAAAAACTATGAAATTCACTGAAAAAAACCATAGGTTTCACACCAGTTATAGTTAGGAATTAGCATTTATAAAACCTATTAAATTCACTGAAAGAACCATAGGTTTCACACCAGTTATAGTTAGCAGGAAGTTTTACTCGCATAACACTATTGAAATTCCCACGTTATAGTTAGTTGGACTCACTATAACTTGCGCGTGCAATGCACTGCTGATGACGTCACATATTACATCACTCATAACATGGTCAGTGACATCACTCATGACATCACTCATGACACCATCCTTGTGACAGAGTGACAGACCTCCTTTCACTGTAATGTAACCCATAAAACACATATTGAAAATTAGAAATTAAAATTTTGAAAAAAATGGAGATACCACACCAGTTACAACAACCAATTCAATAATTCCACCATCTATATACACATCCACTCATTCACCAACAGTTTTATATAGTCATTCATACATATACTCACTCATCATATGTAGTGATTCACCTATACATCCTGTTACACACCGACAGTCATCCATATATATATCACCAAGAACTCCCTCCTTACGGACAGAGCAGAGGCCACAGGGGGATACCAGGGAAACACTTTAATAACGGCAAATGCATTTCGGCCTGACGGCCTTCCTCAGTGCCAAGCATGGTTAAGGAGGTTTTACAATCCCAGTTATTTAAAAGTCCTACTTCGTTCTCATTGGACAACGGCAGTTCCTCCCCCAATACAGGTGTTTCTGCTCACTGATGGTAGCTCACGGATTTGGAGTGAACTACTGGTCCCAGAATGCTGTTCGCCTTCCGGTAAGTGATGTAGGGGAGAATGTGACGCCATGGTGATCTTACAGCGTGCTGGACAATCACTGGTGAAATTGGAAGCAATATCCTGCTGCTATATATATATATATATATATATATATATATATATATATATATATATATATGTGTATTACCTACTGGCGGTCGCCAGTAGGTAGTTATAGTTAGGACCTAGTTGCCATAGGAAAATGGCAACATTCTATTCCCAATAACTTTGGCGCCGATTGACGAATCTTCGTGAAATTTTCAAAACTAATCATTTGTTTAGATCAGCTCTTATGTTGAAAGTTTGGGGGAGATTCATCAAGGGGGGGGGCAAAAAAAAAGGGGGGTACCAAGACATGTTTTTTCAATGTTAATTTCCACAGGAAACTAGACAAGGCTACAGGTTGAACGGGTGAACGGAATTACCCCAAATCTGGCATGGATTAGGGTCCTGGTCCAGAAAGCACGCCTTTGTTTATTTGGTGTAAATCTGCTCCGTAATTTTTGAGAAATAGCGAAATTTAAAGATATCAATATTTGAGAATTCTGCCATCTGATTGGGTGACGCGTTACGAGCACGAGCATGCTGCTGATTGGAGTGAGCGTTTGCAACTAGAAAATGTTGCCCGATATTTTGTGATTCCGTTAAAGCGAGTAAGGGGTAAAAAGGGTGGAAAAAGTGGGAAAGAGGAAGGTAGGAGCACTGTTTAGGGTGTGCTATAGAGGGTGTGCGAAGCGAAGTATTCACCCGTACTGGTGTGAAAGTGCTGGGCTACGGAAATTAAGTGAGTTATTGGTAGTGTGTGATGATGCTCAGGTGATCTAGTGCAGGACTGTGTGTCTTATGCTGTGAAGTCATGTGCCCTGGCCGCTGCAGTAGAGTTGTGGAAGTGGTGTCAGCATGTGTTTATACCTAGTAGGATTAACTACTGACCTGTACCTGTGGTACGGATAAAAATGTGATGTATTGTTTAGAGTCTCATGGAACTAGAAAGTGTTGTCCGCCATTTTGTGATTTCGTTGAAGCGAGTAAGGGGAAAAAAGGGCGAAATACATAGGAAAGAAGAGGGTAGGAGCACTATAACCTCTGTGGGGTGTTTAGGGTTGGGTATACATGAGGTGCGAAGCCAATTACTCATATCTACTGGTCTGAAAGTGCTTGGCTACGGTAACTAAGTGATGTATTGCGTAGAGAGTTATGCTGCTAAGGTGAGGTGGTGCTGGACTCGAGGATTAAAGTGTGAGCCCAAATTGTGTGTCGTATGCTGTGAAGTCATGTGCCATGGCCGCTGCACTATACCAGTGGAGGTAATGTCAGCATTTGTTTATACCTACTAGGATAAACTACTGACCCGTACTGGTATGAAACTTCTGGGATTCGGAAAATATGTGAGGTATTGTGTAGAGTCTCATGGTGCTAAGCTGAGCTGCTGCCGGACTCGGGGATGAAAGCATGAGCCCAGAATGTGTGTCATATGCTGTGAAGTAATGTAATGTATGTGTTCTTGTAAAGTGGACTGCTGCCCTGAGGCGTCGTGACGCTGTAGACCGCTGGGGAACCCGTCCTGGCTATCCCTGTGAGGTGGTTCCTACTGGGTATCTTGGTGAAACCAGGCATCCCCGGCGAATGTGGGGGGCCATTGTAGAGATGAGGCAAGCTAATGCCCAGAGTGGCCGAGTGAGATCCCTGGTTAGAGTAGGCACCATGGCGAGAATTATCGAGTCTGCTGACCCTGGTCCACGACCCTGCTGCGTCGGGAATTGAACCCTGGTCCCGGGCCGTTCTCTGCTTCCGGATCTGCCGCCTCTAGCCAGTGAGCCACACCACTCCAAGTCATGTGCTCTGGGCGCTGTGTCACACCTGTCCAACTTGTATTTGGTCCTTAGGAGGTGTTGTATAGGTGGTGCAAAGGTAAATCAATATGGTATCAAAACATATGTTGTTGTTGTATGTGGACCCTATTTTGTGGCACAGTTTGATGAATCTCCATGAAACTTTCCAAAAGCATCTAGTCAGTACAGGTTTGGTATGACAAGTTTTGTGTAGAGCCTTTGGGGGGAATACAAACTGAGTCAAACAAACAGCGTTTCCCATTTAAACTCTCATAGGAAACATTGCTCTACAGAAAAAATGCTGAATAGAAATATGCCAAACTTGGCATAGAACCAGAATTTTACTCATAACAGTCCCCTCAATTCATGCAGGGTTTGTGTACTGAAATCTCTGAGTGATGGGCCGCAAGAGAAACATTTGTCTCTCAGCTTTCATTACAGACTACAATGTGTGGGCCCTGCATGCAGAAATAAAAAACGTAAAGGTCATGTAAGGGGACAGTGTGGGCATAAAATGACCCTATTGAGAAAGTGGGTGGATACCCATAGTCATCAAAGTTTAAAAATATTTTCAAAAACAATTGGTGTTGGGGGTCAGCTGTAAAAGCCACCCAAATTGTATTGAGAATTGTAGGAACATTTCTCAAATTCCATATTTAGCTAAATTACTTGAACACGTTTTTCAACCAATTATTTCTTTTTGTTGAATCTTAAAAAAATGTTCACCCGATGTAGGGAGGCTTTCGTGCTGTTTGTAGCATGAGAGGTGTTGTGACAGGAGTACTCGACAACCTGTGACATTCTGCAGATCAAGTTGTATCTGCAGGATTCGTCTTGCTAGATCTTTCTGCTGTTTGAATACTGTTCACTGCCAGGTACTATTAAAACACCTGGGAGCATAATTTTAAGGGGACTGCACCATTGGAATGTCACTTTTTACGATGTTCGGGTGGCGCAATGCCATGCACCATGTTTATAAAGTGGCTTTAAGCCACTAACGCTGTTTTGTAAATATGGTACCCTTTCACGCAGGTATGTTCGTGAAAGGGGTATGCAGTGGGTGTTGCTGGGGGCGTTCCAACGTAACACCTGTTGGTTTTTGATGCTCCCCCAGATTTACAAGCACCTGTAATTCTAACGCAGCACCAAAAACTAATACAATGCTAAAGCAGGCATTAGATTGGTGCAACGAGGAGAAATGCTTTGATTTCTCCTCGTTTTTGCGTATTCAATGTGTGCTGCATTCTGCAAATGGTTGTTTATGTGCAGTACGGTGTCTCTTCCTGCACATAAACAGTCATTATAAAATGGTGATTTGCTACTTCTAGGTGTGCTGCAGATAGAAGTAGCAAATCACGATTATTGATTTGCAGGAAAGGACACCTTCCTGAACATAAACAATCATTCCCTGCAACACAATCATGCTTGCACTATGGCGCAAGGGTATCTGTGTTGGCATTAGGCAGATATTTTTATTGCAAGGGAAAACTCAGGGGTGCGCAGTATTGTTGTAAATACGGCGAATCCCTGCGCTTTTTAAAGGATGCAGCGCGGTGCTGCAAAATTTGCTGCAGTTTCGCGTTGCACCATTTCCTTGTTGATATGCCCCCTGGTGGGTTTCGGCATAGTTCTGTCTTCGCTCCATGATTTTCTGTAAGAGTGTTTCATGTAAGTTAAGATGGGCCTCCATGAATGTTTATTAAAATCGGCGGAGTGAGCTAAAGAATGGTGATAGATTAAACCCAGATCAGTTGACTGGGGGTGAGTGTTTGATTTGCTCAAACGCTCCATCCATCGTCCCCTTTTGTATCGCTTTGTTCGCCCTAAGATGGCAGGGTATGCTCAGACGTGAGTCCCTTGCTCACTTTGCCACTGGATTCAAGCTAGCCTGGTTGATGACGGCTGAAAGGCCAGAAACCGGTCTCAGGATGCTTGTTTCCGGTCCAGGGAAGACATGGCTTTGGCAGTTCGGGGTGGACTGTTCCCATGAGGCACAGGGTCAGACTGATTTGCATATGGCCATGTCTGAACTGGGGTGGCGGAGTGAGCTAAAGAATGGTGAGAGATTAAACCCAGATCAGTTGACTGGGGGTGAGTGTTTGATTTGCTCAAAAGCTCCATCCATCGTCCCCTTTTGTATCGCTTTGTTCGCCCTAAGTTGGCAGGGTATGCTCAGACGTGAGTCCCTTGCTCACTTTGCCACTGGATTCAAGCTAGCCTGGCTGAAGACGGCTGAAATGCCAGAGACCGTTCCCAGGATGCTTGTTTCCGGTCTAGGGAACACCTGGCTTTGACATTCGGGCTGGACTGTTCCCATGAGGAACAGGGTCAGACTGATTTGCATATGGCTATGTCTGAACTGGGGTGGCGGAGTGAGCTAAAGAATGGTGATGGATTAAACCCAGATCAGTTGACTAGGGATGAGTGTTTGATTTGCTCAAACGCTCAGTCCATCATCCCCTTTTGTATCTCAAACATTTGATAGCGACAGAGGGTTGGAAGACTTTATCTTGAGTTTCTAAACCTGGTATAACCAACAGTGATGTTAGGAATGTCTCTCAAGTCCATGGATTTGTAGCAGAGTGGGGGAAATGGCCCTTTCTGCAGTCACCCCCAAACGTTTTGCCTCCCCCCCCCCCTGGTTTTTGACCCTGTTTAGTTGGATTTAGGACATTGGTCCCTAAACCACTGCTAACCAGTGTTATAGTGCATGTGCTCACTCCCCTTAAACATGGTGACCATGGTGTATCCACTATTGGCATTTTTTATTTATAGAACCCTATTAGAGTGCACTATGTGTGCCCAGGTCTTGTAAATATAATGCTACTAGTGGCCTGCCGTACTGTTTGATCCACCCACTTAAGTAGCCCTTTAAGCATGTCCTAGACTTGCCACTCCAGAGTCTGTATGTGCAGTTTGACTGCCATGTCAACTAAGCACGTAAAACATTTTGCCAAGCCTTAAACTCCCCTTTTACTTCGCATAAGACACCCCTAAAGTGGGCCCTAGGTAGCCCATAGGCAAGTTGCTGTGTAGGTAAAGGGCAGGCCATATACTTATTAGTTTTACATGTCCTACTAGTGAAAAGCTTCCAAATTAGTTTTTTACTACTGTGAGGCCTACCCTTCTCAGAGGTTAACATTGCAGATTCTTTGATTTACTCATTAAGTGTAATTCTGATTGAAAAGTAGTACAACTGTTATGTTTGATACCTATGGATTTGCAATAAGAAATCCTACTAGTTGGATTTATGATTAAAACTATAAAAGCTTTTGAAAGTTGAGGCACAAAAAAATGATGGACAGAATGCTGAACAAATCAAACATTCTCTCCCCGTCAAAAGATCTGGGTTAAATCCATCATTATTTTGCTCTCCATTCCAGTTTTGACCCTGCCCAATGTAAATCAGAAGGGAATGCCAAGACATGGGTACTGTGCTCACTATTCTACTGGATTTAAGCTAGCCTGGTTGATATGGGGTGATACCCAAAAACTGGCCCCACAAGGCTTGTTTTCATCCAGGTAGGACCTGGCCTGGCAGTTCAGGCTGGACTGTTCCCATGAGGAGCAGGGTCAAGACTGATTTGCTTATGGCAGGGTCCAAACCGGAATGGCATGGAAAGCAAAAAGACGGCAGAAGTTACCCAGATCTATGACTGGGGGAATATTTGATTTGTTCAACATTCCATCCATCATCTGCTATTTTTGCATTTTTCCCCCTTAGTGAATAGAGAATTTCAGACATGGGTCCCTTGCTTGCTATACCATTGGATTCAAGTTAGTGTGGTTGATGAGGGGTGATACCCCGAAACCGGTCCTAGGATGCCTGTTTCTGGTCCAAGGAGGGCCTGGCAGTCCAGGTTATACTGTTCCCATGAAGTGAAGGTTCAAGACTGACTGATATGCTTGTGGCAAGGTCCAAACTGGAATTGCATGGCCAGCAAAAAACTAAGGATTTAAACCATATCTGTGACTAGTGAATGTTTGATTTGTTCATCATTCCATCCATCATCTGTTCGTTTTGCATTTGTCAACCCAAGTGGTAAAGGTATGCCCCAACGTGTGTCCTCTGCTCGCTATTCCGCCAGATTTAAGTCAGCTTGGCTGGGGTGATACAGCAAAACTGGTCCCAAGATGCTTGTTTCCGGTGCAGGGAGGATCTGGCCTGGCAGTTTGGGTTGAACTGTTCCCATTGGGTGCAGGGTCAGGGCTGATATGCATATGGTAGGGTCTAAACGGGAATGGTGTGGCGAGCAAAAAAAAGGTGGATTCAACCCTGATCTGTGATTAGGGGTTTAATGTTTCATTTGCTCTGCATTCCATTTATCATCTGTACCTCTTGCAGGTGTTTCCCTAAGTGGAAAGGGAAGGCCCAGGCGTAGGTCTCGTGCTTGCTACGCCCCTGGTTTCAATCTAGCTTGGCTGATATGGGATGGCACCCCCAAAATTGGTCTAGGATCCATGTTTTCGGTCCAGGGTGGACCTGGCTTAGCAGTTTGGGCTGATCTGTTCCCATATGGAGCAAGGTCAAGTACGATTTGCATATGGCAGGGTCCAAACTGAAATGGTGTGGCAAGCACAAAAAGGATAGATTTAAACCAGGTCAGTGACTGGGGTGAATGTTTGATTTGTTCAGCATTCTGTCCATCATCTGTTCTTTTCGCATGTACTACCCCAAGTGGGAAGGGTATGCCCAGACATGGGTCCCATGCTCACTATGTCACCAGATTCAAGCTAGCCTGACTGATGAGGGGTGATACCCCAAAACAGGTCCCAGGATTCTTGTTTCCACTCCAGAGAGTACCTGACCTTGCAAATTATGGCTGGGCTGTTTCCATGGAGAGCAGGGTCAAGACCAACTTGCATATTGCAGTGTCCAAACTGGAAAAGTGAGCTGAGCACAACAATGATGGATTTAACCCAGATATGTGACTGCTGTGAATTTTTGATTTGTTCAGCATTATGTCCATAATCTGTACTTTCTGCACTGTCGCTCTAAGTTGGTAGGGTATGCCCAGTCGTTGATCTTGTCCTCCCTATAACACAGAATCAAGCTAGCCAGGCTGATGAGGGGTGATACTCTGAAACTGGTCCCAAGATGCTTATTTCCAATCCAGGGAGGACTTGGCCTACCAGTCGAGTTGGACTGTTTCCATGGGGAGCAGGGTCAGATTTGGATATGGCAGGATCCAAACTGGAATGGTGTGGCAAGCAAGAAAATTGTTGATTTAACCCAGATCTGTGTCTGGGGGTTAATGTTTGATTTGTTCAGTATTTTGTCCCTGTCCCCATGTCAAGAGATGCATGACCCCTGTAGTGTGTCAGGAGCCAGGTAGGAAAGAGAGGATCTTTGTGCACTTCAAAGCCCCTCTTTGAGGTCTCCCCCACTTCAAAGGCACCACTGGTTGTAAGTACTTGACTTCTGAACCCACCAAATCAGTACACTCCTGGACCTGTGGATACTTTGCCAGGAACAAGGACTGCTATGCTACTGAGTAACTGCAGCTCTGCTGGACTGCCACTCTGAAAGAACTGCTTTTATGCTCTGCTGACCTACCTGCTGCCTCTCAGCCTGAGTGAGAAGGACTGGACCTACACCACTTGAACCAGGGGTGACTCCAAGAATGTGTCTGCTTACCTTCTGTTCAGCAGTCTCAGCAACATCAAAGATGGCCTGCCACTCTCCAACCAGCACCTGGAAGGTGCCTTCTGCCAGTCCTACCCTGCCAAGTAGTGCCTATCCAGTCTGGGCCCTTACAAGTGGGTTATCCTAGTCTGCAGCACCAACATTTACGCAGGACCCACTTTGAGCAAGTCGGAACAGATGCATTCTCTTCAGCACTGACGCATCACTGCTTCGAGGACACCACTGCGACTTTATGACGATGCATTGCCTTCATCATCCAGAGTTTGACAATGACACCATCTCGCCAGAGACCCACTTGGAACTAATGCATCTCTTACAATCCTTCATATTGATACAAACACATCACTTCTGATCGCTCCTTGCAGCTGCTTCTTGACGTTAACGCTTCCTCTGTGAACGTACCTTGTGTGCCTTGAGTGACTTCTGTACCTAATCCGTATTCCATTGCGATTGCCTTGAGTTTCCAGATTTGACCCTGTTCAGAGCGACAAGATAGCTCTGGTTGGCGGTTTATGTTTCTAAGCACCATATTTCAAGATATTCGTTCAAAATTCATACCTCCGGTTCTACTTATTGGATTTTTGTCATTTGGTCTTGTTTTTGATCACTAAATTAAGCTCTATTAGTATAACTGTTTGTGAATTTTTTTGTGTGATGTTTTCACTGTTTTACTGTATTAAGTGTTGTACAAATATTTGACATAAAAAGTGAGTTTTTCTACCAATCAGTTGGGACATATTTTAGATTCGATATTTGTTAACTTCTCCAGGATTTAGGTGGATGCCCCGTTAACAGTTCCCTGGTCAGACCACCATCTGGTGGACTTTTCTTTGCCTTTACGCAGGCTTGTTCCTACCAAACCTATTCAGTTAAATACTTGAAGGAAGTAGACTAGCCTCAATTCTGAAATCTTCTCTCAGACTCTCTTGAGCACTAGCCCCAAACTAGTGGAGAATATTAACACTGCAAACAGGGATGTGGAAAATTGGATATCAGAACCGCTAGACGAAATAGCACTCAGGAATACTCAAAGGTAGAGGATCTGGCTCACGGGTTTAACAACACCTTGATTATGGCCCAATACTTTTTTAAACAATTAGAATGAAGGTGGAGGAAGGACTACTGTTCTATTAGTAGGGATAGTTATAAAAACAATGTTAATATTACCCGCTGATTAGGAAAACGCGCTGTGACATCAATACTGAAAAAATAGAATTATTAACAATTCTTCTAAAGAACTCTTCTCGATTCTGAAATCTCTGACCTTGGTTTAACGTATAATGGCCCCTGCATCAACCTCCCCTGAGAAATGCAAGAAAATTGCCAACTTTATTGTGTACAAGGAAGCAAACATTTACGAGACCTTCCCGTCAGAAGCACATAGTGGCATATATCCTGACACTTTTTCAGAAGTCGCAAAAACACACAGTGCCCACACCGCAATTACTAAATAAATGCTTTGAAAGGGTAAGAAACCAATTTATTGTAACTTCCCTAAGACAACCTTATTATGTGTCCATTATTTTATACTTTTTGTCTTTTTCAGAAAATCGTAACAGAACCAAGGACAATACATTCACAATATTTACAAGACTAAATGCACTTTGTACAAGCTTCAAACACAAACATTATTTACAGAATCTAAAACATTTTTGCATCAAACATTTATACACAGACAAGAAAATATTACATTCAAAACATGAGAAAAACAAATTTTGAAGGGGAATATAAACAACTTAATGACTTATAAGCGTTTAAATACTGGACCAGCCGGTCCTAGTGTGTTTCAAGATGGCAATTTATTCCACCCAAACAAAATTGCCGACGCGTTTCTAGACCAGGCGTGGCATCACTGGTCTTTCATCAGGGCTGTGGATTCTTAATCTCTGAAAAATGCAAAAACATTGTTTTGCTTTACCAGGCTTGTTTACAAGGGGTTCCTTTTTCATTCGTGGCTAAAGGAAAATTTTGGCTACATACCAATTTTGTTTAAGGGAACTCGAGGCGATGACTCTTCTAATAGTCCAGTTCACTATTTATTGTGGTGGCCCAATAGGATGTCTAAAAGAATTAGAGATTGTTTATAAATATGACCCGTGCGGGTCTTAATTTAACATGTTTGGGAACCAAAATAGAGAGAATGAATGCGTACCTTGATATTACTGAAGTGCTGAAGCAAGGCGGGTTCGCTCGTACAACGTAACCATCAAGTTTGGTTTCTAAAACAATAAGGCAAGTTGTTTGGTTCGCGTGGTGATTTCAAAATGGAATTTATAATAATGGATGCGATCTCCTACAACAGCAATTGAGCCTACCTTATTAGAATATCGTAGTATTAAAGCTGTGGAATGGAGGGCCAAAGTCTCCGTCCTGTAACGCAAACAAAACGTTGTACTTAATGTCACTATCAACGAGTGCATGGGTGCGAGTTAGAAAGGCGTAGGAGCGGTGTCTACACTTACCTGCTCCTTTGCCACTGCACGCCGTTACTGGGATCTGTTTTCTCCCATTGAAGATGGCCGCCGCAATTTTGTGTTTGTTTTTTGTAGTCAGAAAACCGACAAAGCGCATGGTATGGACACCATCCGATTATTCTTATATATCGTGATGTTGCGCTCAAGTACATATAGTAAGATGATGGTTTGGTGGATGTAAGCGCTAATTAATTCAAAAGCGCATTGCTAACGCATTCCCTATTAATTAGAGATTAAGCATGTTGGTACTCATAAAACATGTGTTAAATTTATCATACTAGCGACATCCAAAAGGCCATGGACCATACTTAATTGTGAATACTGGAATAGATAGTGCCTGCCAGGGATGTCAAACCGATGCAAGTCTGCGCACTCGCGGTGCTTATATATGCGCTATCTCAGACAGGTTATTCAGACTGGTCTGCGGGCTGTTGAACTTAAGAATGAGGTAAGCCTCTTTCTGTAACAGAACACACTCAACGTCATGGCATTTAGACTTTGAATTTACTGTATACAGAACAGACCATTTAAATTCCTGTTCATTGTGGCCTTTCTCACAGAAATGTTCTATTATGGGTGCAGACATAATCTTCTTCTTAATACGAGATCTGTGCTGGCTGATTCTTTGGTTTACTTGTTGACAAGTTTTTCCTACATAAATTAGCTGGCACGGACATCGCACCACTTTTACAACAATTGTACAACATTTTTCGTTCTACAAATCTTTATGTCTCCACTTTGAGCCGAGGTGAATGAACTGATCACCTTCAATTGTACTGGAACAAGCGACGCAATTGCCACACTTATGGTGTCCTTCAATCGGCTTAAGGTACCATTGGGCCAATAGATCACTTTTGGGCTTTTGAATGACAATGTCAGCGCGAATAAGTTAATCTCCAATACTGCGGTTTCTTTTAAAGGCAAAGATAGGTTTGGGGAATGGGCAGTTCAACCCCTCCAATAAATGCCAGTTCTTTAACACAGCATGTCGTAGCTTATGTGTGTCCAGACAGAAGGTTGTGACGCACACTAGTTTATTTAAAGGTGTGCGTTGTTTGTTTTGCAGGAGGCATTCCCTTGGTGTGTACTTCGCACGCTTAAGTGAATGCTTGAGGAGCTTCCTAGGGTAGCCCCTTTCCTGCATGTCTGAGCAAAACTTTCGTGCATGTCGCTCATATTCTTGTAAATCCGAACAGTTGCGCCTAATTCTAAGTAGCTGCCCATAAGGCAGATTGGCTTTTAAACTACGTGGGTGTGAACTCTTGTGATGTAAAATAGTGTTCCTGACGGTATCTTTCTTATACAGTGATGTTGTTAACAGTCCGTCCTCACATTTCAACTCAATGTCCAGAAAGGTCAAGTGGGTGGAACTGCTCTCTATCGAGAATTTTATATCTCGGTGCCTTGTGTTGAGTTATCCCTGGAAGGCCATTAGATCGGTCTGGCTCCCCTGCTACAGGAGCCAGACGTCATCAATGTACCGGTACCACTGTTTGATTTATTGTTTTGAAAGGGTTATTAGTGTCAACAAACTTTTGCTCATACTGTGCCATGAAGAGCACTTCACAAACAGTGCTGTGTCACTATGTCTTGCGAAGTATCATACCTCTTAAAATATTACTGACGTATATACTGTGAGTGGTTGATTATGACCACTTCCCTTGTAAGAAAGATCCAATGAGTATGAGAGGAACCCTGCTTTGAATTACTATATAGCAGAGACTAGCCTGAGCATATTACTAATACTCAGGACAAAAGAGAGATTTCTTTAGAGTAAACCTTATGTTGTGGGGGATAAGCACTCACTTTCATCTATTTTCTTTTCTCTCTATTCTTCCCTAGTGAATGTTTTCCCATGATTCATATGGGGATACTTTCTCCACTGATTTAGAAACATACCCAGCAGAGTACGGATCCTAGTGACCTACACCTAGCTGGGCTACCCGAGGATCTAATTAAGACACGGGTAACCGGTGGATCCTACTGCAACAGTCCTGAAGAAGACCAGGGTGACCTTTCGGGGCACAAATCTATGGTCGAAACATGTTGACTCGAGCAGTGGTAGGAGGGAAGCCTTGAGAAACCTAATTTTCTCAATAAGGCATTTTCCCATCCTTTCTTTTCTTTTAATCCTGATAAGGGTACCATAATTGGTTCTAATAAAGTAATTCTTTCTTTTGGCACCCCTAATCAGTTTTAACACACGTCCTTACTGCACTTATTTGTGTCGCACTTTTGATCCACGAGGTGTTCCTCTATACACGGTATCACTTATGTATGTTACTCATTGTACGTATTTACGTATTGTGTTGTACGTCTTGTAACGTGGACATTTATTATTTTTTCCCCCTCCCTAATGCTCCGCCCTGGTGGCTACACCAAGGCGTTTGTAGCAGGCCCTATGATGAAGCATGTCACATACTTCGGTATGTGAGTGAGGGCAGTTTTTTCTAAATTGGGAATTTCCCTTTACTTATTTTGAAGAACTCTGTATACCCACTGTGTTTGTGAACATAGTCCTTTTAGGGGGTCTGGGGTATTGGAGTATAAACAATTTTGCCCTCTCCCCTTTTGTGTGTTTAATACCATGAAGAGCACTGCCATTTCTGGGGCGTAAGGACACCCCATGGCAGTGCCCTTCACTTGCATGTAGTACTGGCCATTGAAGGTAAAGTAATTCTTCATCAAGGCTATTGATGCCACTTCTAAAATGAAACTAGTAGGCACCCGATGTGGTCTTTCTCTTAGATCGAGGTATAGCTGCATTACCTCTAAGGCTTCCTCCTGGGGGATCTGGGTGTATAAGGACGTAACGTCCATTGACACCATAATGTCTGCAGGGTGGTCAAAGCTTGTGCCTTCCACTTTAAGCAAAAAGTCGGTTGTGTCACGTAGATATGATTTTACCTGACACAAAAATGGTTTCAGGAAGAAATCTACATATTGTGCTATTGGCTCTAAAGAAGAGTCACATCCGGAAACTATGGGGCGTCCCAGGGGCTCTTGTAGGCTCTTATGGATCTTCGGAAGAAGAGAGAGGACTGGGGTCCTGGGACATTTCTTATAGAGGTAATCGTATTCCTTGTTGCCCAAGAAACCACTCTCCTTTCCAGAATCCAAGATCTGCACAATTTGGCCCTGGATGTCCTTGGTAGGGTCCTCCGTTAACTCACGATACCAAATGGTATTTTTCACTTGCTTCTCTCCCTCTGCCAAATACATAGGGCGAGGCCAGATGACTATTGCCCTTGTCGGCTTGCTTAATGACAATGGAAGGGTCATTCTTAAGTGAACCAATTATCTCTCTCTGATGTTTACTCATATTCTGTTGAGTCTTGGATTTCTCCATCTTGGTAATGGAAGAAAGTAGTACTTGTTCAAAAGCTTGAACTTGTTTTGGAATATTAGTGTAGGGAACAAACTTGGATTTGGTTTCTTACCCTTTCAAAGCATTTATTTAGTAATTGTTGTGTGGGCACTGTGTGTTTTTGCGATTTAAAAGAAGGTCTAGCCCTCACTGCAAGTTCACGGACCTATCCTCTGTTGTTCTCACTTTTTCAGAAGTGGCATTTGAGGGGAATACCCTCAATGAATTTAGGGTGCCGGCACTGCAAGATCTGAAGGGTATGGCCATGACTATTAAATCAGGGTCTCCCCTTGACCCAGCTCCACCTAATCTCTAATGCAAGGTGTGAACGCCATTTAGCCCTATGTCTCTCAGTTAATAGCTCGATCTTTCAGCTTAGGTGAAATTCCTCAGAAATGGAAGCAAGCAATGGTACTTCTTATACAGAAAAAACCTTCAGCAGATTCAATGCTGTTAGGAATTTTGCAACCCATTTCATTGCTATCATTCTTTGCAAAAATTGCAGGGAAAGTGGTGAACAAGCATCTTCTAATTCATATTAATTTGAATGATTTGTTTCACTCTACACAGTCTGGTTTCAGAGCCTCCCACTCCACAGAGTCAGCCTTACTCCTTGCAAATGAAACTCTAAGGATATGTGCTGATAAATGAAAACTGCTGCACTGGTCCTACTGGACCTAAGCGCAGCATTTGATACAGCATCACACAACCTACACCTTAATAGATGAAGCAACTGCCGGGTTAGGGGCTCAGCTCTACGCTGGTTGACCTCCTTCCTTACATCACGGAGCTTTGATGTTACTCAGCACCCGTATATGTCAAAGAGTATCCCTCTTACGCTAGGAGTCCCACAAGGCTTGATATTATGTCCTATTTGTTTAGCCTCTTTATAAATTGATACTTGTATAGCACACTACTCACCCGCAAGGGTCTAAAGGCGCTTGTACGAATACCGCTGTGGAACCCATCCTGGCTTTCCCTGTGAGGCGTCCACTCCTGGGCACCCCCAAGGTGGAAGCCAGGCATCCTTAGCATTGTGGGGGCCGTTGTGGAGATTAAGCAAGCTATTTCCCAGAATGGGACTCCATGATTGGAATAGGCACTGAGGCGAGAATTATCAGGTCCATAGAATTTTGAGCCCAAGACCTGCCGAGGCGGGGAATTGAACCCTGGTCCCAGGCTAGACCTCTGCATCAGGGTCTGCCGCTCTAATCATTGAGCCATACTTCTCCACTATATATATTATAGGCCCCCTTGCAGAACTAGTGGAAAAACACAATGTGACAGTTGTATCATACAACAACAATATGCACATTATAGTTACCCTATCTCAGGACTCGTTGAAGGCTGCAATTCAGTTATTTTTTTGCTTAGAGGAGCCAGCCTCATGGGTGTCCAACCATTGCCTAAAATTAAATGGCAACAAAACTGAAATAATGATGGTCAGGAAGGCTCCCTCTATATGGTCATCTGCATGGTTGCCTGAGGCTTTGGGGCAACCCCTGCCCCAAAAGCGGAAATCAAAAATCTAGGGGTTTTGCTAGATTCCAAACTAACGTTTAAGAGCTCAGGTTAATTTAGGGTGTGTATCTGACTTATTCTGACTAGGATTGTGGTTCCTGCTTGGACAGAGTGCATAACTTTGCCAACCAAAAACCCAAATTCTAACGCAGTCAGTGGGCTTTTCGACACTTTAATGAACACTCTGAAGTTTTTATTGTTTTGAACTTAATGTAAACTTTTCCCACACAAAAAAAGTGCCTGTTGCAGTGCAAAAGTCATATCCACCATTTTGTCAGAGCAGACCACCAGTATAGTTCATATACGCAGTGACTGCTATTTTTTAGCTCTGAGCTATGGCAAAACATGAGATTCCAGGGTCTGTACCTGCTGTATTGGAGATGACGTTATTTGTATTGGGGAGCATGTGGAAATGAAGTAGCAGACAAAGATGAGAAGAATCTGAAAGCAAGGAGGATCAGCTCTAAGCTATGTGACCAGAAATTAAGGAGCGGACAAAGATGTCTCTACTTCTTCAGCAATTTGACCAAGACTTAATAGCTCAATTACACGTACAGAAGTACAGTTTCTTCCTGCAATACGAAAAGAAAAAAAAATGCAGCAAGCCAGGATGCCAAGAGTTTCAAAAATGTTTCCTGTTGAGGTGCTTCAGGAATTGCAAGAAAACAACCTCCACATCTGCATCTTTGCATTGTTTTGCATGGAGGGCAAGACTAATATCCGGCGTGGAGAGAAGATTGCCTGGAGTGGGAATGAGAACATGGAGAACCATTACAAGAATTTGAGTAAAAGGAAATTGATTATCAGTAACTTTAAAATGGCCGCTCACCACCTCAAATGAAAAATATGCAACAAAAACACAAAGCAATCTCCAAAGCAAACAAAGTGTTCTTTTGAAAACCACCCAAAAAATTCAATGGTGAGAGCAGGGCCTATTGCCAACACTAATTGTGCACAACCGAAGGCCATGCAGGGTGGGGGTTGGTGCCGGGGGTTGGTGCCCATAGGAACTGGGAGCAAGAGACATTACCCTCCTGGCAAGCCCTCCTCTGCATGTCCAAAACCCCTGTGTAACTGCTCATGGTTATTTGGACACAGGGTCACGGTGCACCTCCAAAGACACAGATCAGTTCTGTGCCTGTTTCCATGTGATTGCACATGAATGCATGATCTGAATATGGCCGGTCTTGAAAACAGGGGCATAGTTGCAACAAAATGTTAGAGCATGGATCTGCGCCAAATTTGGAAGTGCTGTGCTCCAACATTTCCAAAAACGCAGGGGTGAACCATATTTACAACAATACGGACCACCCCTGTATTTTCACTAGCGCTGGCACTAAAATTAGCTGCCTAGCACCAACGCAGGCACCATTGCACCATAGTGCAAGGGTGCCTGCTTTGCAGGGTATTATTGTTTATGTGCAGGAAGGGACACCCCTTTTTGCACATAAACAATCCATAATGGCGATTTGTTACTTCTATGTGCACTGCAGAATGCAGCACACATAGAAGTAGTAAATCCTCATTATACTGTAAACGTATTTTTGCAAGTTCAATGTATTGTTGCTTAAATAGGGCCCAGGGAAATCAAATAGCTGGAAGTTGCAAGACAGGAAGATAAACAGTGCACCTACTTACACATTCTTAGGTGTGGTATTTTACAATTATGATTTATGATCTACCCATATGTCAAAACTAATATCTAAGGCATACTTTCTTACATATGCACTAACAGGAATATCAAAAAACATGGTAGGACATCCAGTTTAACCATTCCTCCTGATGATTATTCTAGCACAATTCATTCCAGCCTTAAAATACGACCTGGAAGTATATCTAGTGACATTCGAATAATGGTTAAAGCTAAAGCAATGTAAACTGTTCTGAGCACTAATTCATCTGTCCTCCTCTATCAACCAGTCTGAGGTTCGACTAGAATCCTTCTTACTAGATCAAACTTCACAGTGACCTAATGCAACTCTGGTTTCATATCAGTGCTTCTTTTCCAGGGTCACTTATAGCAAAGCTCTGGCAAGATAGTATGGACCAGATGGACCAAGCATTTTACTGGATCAAAATGGCCAACCGCGCCATTTGTGACCGGTAAAATGCATTTTTCCATGTACAGAAAGCAAAATGTGACTTTGTTACTTGTTACTGAATCACCTTTTGCTTTTGTGATCCGATATTAGGAAGGGGCCTGTTTAGGGCGACTCTTCCTAATACCGAATATCACTGGTATGTATAATTTTTTTGCAACCTGTAATGCAGTCACAAAACATTTGCAGTTACCACCAACTTCAAGTTGGTGGTAACCCATTCTCAAACAGGAAGTGGGGTCTCTTCCGCTTTGTGAATGTAAGCACCAACATTTTTTATGAGCAGGCAGTGGTCCCATAGACCACTGCCTACTCCTAAAAAATGTAAGGGTAGCTTTGCATTTTTGGTATTGAAATGCATCCCGTTTTCTTTTAAAGAAATTGCTGCATTATAAAAAAATATATATTGCTTTATTTAAAAAGCTATCACAGACATGGTGGCCTGCTGTTGAATTGTAATGGTCCCTGATACGGTACCTTCGGTACAGCTACGGACACCCATATATGTGTAAAGTCTGGACAGCATGTGACTCAGAAATGGTTTTTAAGAAGTCTGTAATGATGCAGCCTAAGCCCATACATACAAACAGGAAGTAATACATCTGGAAAAGATGAAACATAGTGGATTATGATGTATATTTCCAGTTCAGGTCCAATACTTATTCTATCCGCTGTCTTTTAGAGTATAAAAATCTAATGTATGCGGTTGTATTTTGGATTGTGTGATATAGAAAAAATATATCAGACATTGATTTTTAACCTAAAATATGATACAGCTGATTGTGTGTCAGTGTGGCGTGTATTGTGTGATGCTGTCGGTCAGTTGTCTTTTTAGATGGGTTTTCGTGCTGGTGGCACCAGGTGTTGCAATGTTTTTTGGCCCTCTCCCAATGACCTCCTTCTCCACAGTTTCTTACTACTATCCTCCAACAGAGACCCTCATTCCTCCCTAGCCTCTCTCTCACAGGCACTTCATTTGTTTTAAAACACTAAACATATCAGCGTAGGGTATCAGTCCACTTAACATCACACACACTTTATACATAGGCAATGGGACATGTGTGTGTGACTCAGTCTATATGAAATGTTACATAAGACACTGAGAATTACAAGGTGTAGGAGTCCCATCATCCAAGGTATATTTGAAGAGTGTTTATTCTTGAGAAGCACAAACTCAGGATTTAACACATATCACAGTGGTTGGGGTTGGTGTTTCTAACAAGAATGTATTTCAACTCAAACAAAACCTTTTTAGCAACATCAGGATAACGAAAGATGGGGAACAAACATAACGCTGTAACCTAAACCATGCATTTTGCATGCAGCTCTTTGCTGACTATGCTTTACTACGATTGTAATTTAGGAACTGCAAGTAACAAAGGGATCACTGTGACAAAAGCAGTAAACCTCTGAGCTATCAACATAAAAATATAGTTCTGTGATCTGCAGGTACACCTTCTTTGCAACAGGCATATTAACCCTCTGCACTACCTTCTGGTGAGACAAAACTGCCACTAGACAAAAATCATTCCTCTCCAAAAGGTACATTACTCACCACAATTATTGACATGTTTATTGTTGCCTGCAAAGTACTAGACAAACAAGAAAGTCTGCAGCAGGTGCTTTTAAACCCATAACATTATTTCAAAACACAACAACCTGAGCTGAGTGTCAAGTGCAGCTGCATCGGTCTCACCGCCCAATAGACGGCCCAGTTTGTCTTCAAGGGTCTCAAGTACTTTTTAGTGCCAATAATGCTATGAGGAAGCATCTGCAAACAAAATGCACCTTCTTGCCTTTCGGGCATGAACAGATTAAAGTTAAGCTGGATTTTCAAACTCATTGAAGTGGTTGGGCTGAAATTGCAAGACAAACATTTAACATTTAATGTCAACTCTAAACTGTACAACATTTATCATGTGACTATTATTATTTTTAATGCCAGTGCAAATGGCAGTGGTTAGCTCGATTTTAATATGTTTTTCATTGATATGGTTTTGGTTAACTTTCAATAAGGTATATAAGAATGGCCCCTGTTGTGGGTGGTATTACGACATGTGTAAGCAACGAACTATAGAAACGTTTACAAATAAGCGCATTTAACCCATTCGCTGCTAGACCTTTTACCCCCTGTGCTAAGCCTTTTTTTGCTATTTGGAGTAGTTCACACTTAGGCTCCTGTAACTTTTTGACCACATAAGGTATCCACAGGGGGGCGTGGCTTGCCAGCCATGAGCATGGACGTGTGCCGCTAGGGCTCCGGCGCCGATCGGGGCACAATCCTGCCGAATTTGCCTTGGGGACCCCTGGGGAGACCAATTGGAAGATCGGAGGCGAGCTTCCTTCCCCTGCCTCCCTTGCAGCCGTCGAGAGAGTGGTGAAACGGCCTGTAACGCCGAGCTGAGAGCGGTGCGGCCCTCGGCGAAAGCGAGACGTGGGAAGCCAGGACCCATAGTGCGCGGTGCAGCCGCCTGGACCGCGACTGACGTCACCGGAAGTGCCGAGGGGCTACCGGCCGAGACCGCAAAAAGGGCAGTGAAGGGCCCGGGGTGCAACCGAGGATTGTCGGAGGACCCCCCAGAGGCGACCGAGTGTAGAGAGGAGGCGCGGAATAGGCGCCGCTGCTGGAACGGCCGGACTGCGAGGCACCCGGGGGGCTCCGGCCGCGCGCGGGCGGCTGCTGAGTGGAGCTACAACACCGGCGTTGGAGGTGAGGGGGCTCCCCCTCCATACTGCCACCCCCGCGACCTGAGTTCTTTATTAGCCTCCCTGCACCACATGGACACCAGAAGCGCTACCTGGTGGGGGGCTGCCCATTGAGCCTGCACGCAAGCCTGGGAGGACCCGGTTCGCCCCCCTGGGGAGGGCCAAGCACAAGGGGAGATCGGTCATTGCTGGACACGGCCGGGGGAAGCTGCTGGGGGGTGGTCTTGCCCTCATCCCCCCAGTTTTTATGCATCCATAGGCGGCGCGCAGGAAGTGGTACACTGCGGCCGCGCACTCCTGAGGTGGGCTGCGGGGCTGGCTGTGCTCGAGGCTGCCACATCAGTTGAGACGCCCCCCTGCCCTGCAGGCGACTGGACTAGAGGCCCCCACCCGAACTCTATCCTGAGAGGTACCGCTGAGGTGGAACTTACCCGGAGGGCTGGACACAGTAAGTTGTACAGGGCCCACCACTGTAGACTATACATAGCGCTACGCATTGGAGACCGAGATTACGGCGCCAATGGTCCATAAGGGGGTGAAGCAGTCAGAGCACCCCGGAGGACCGCCAACGGTCACCACAATGCCACCGGCGGCCAAAGATGGGGCGCCGCAACAACCTGGGAGGGAGCGCCAAGTGGAGGGACCTCACATGGATAAGTTGGACATTATCCTGAAAGAAATCAGGAACTCCAGAGCGGTGTTGGAACAACAGATGGGCACCCTGACGACGAACTTGTCCCTCCTAAGGGCGGACCATGGCAAACTGGCGGACAGAGTCAAGGAACAGGGCATATCCATCGGCGAGATCACGACAACGGTGGCGGAACATACGACCTCCATACGACAACTCCAGACTCAGATGGCTACTCTTTTGGACCGGGTGGAGAACGCGCAAGGCCGTAACCGACGGAACAACATCCGCGTTATAGGCCTTCCGGAGAGATGTGAGGGCCCTCGGGCGGCGGATTTCATGGAGCAATGGTTTCGAGATCACATAGCGGAGGATGGCCTCTCACCACACTTCTGCGTTGAAAGGGCGCACAGGATCCCGACGGGCAGACCAGATCCCGGACGACACCCACGCCCGTTGATAGTGCGGATTTTGAACTACCGAGATAGGGATGTTCTGCTGCAAAAGGCCCGTGAAAAGTCCCTTATCCAGTATGAGAATCACAAAATCTCCCTATATCCGGACTACACCAACATGGTACAGAAACGTTGTTCTTCCTTCCTGGACGTGAAGAAGAAACTACAAACCGCCAATCTCAAATACGCATTGCTTTTCCCGGCCCGCTTGAAAATCATACACAACAGGAAAACGCACTTTTTCAAGAGTCCTGCAGATGCTGAGGACTGGTTGGAGGTGATGGGTATAGACGGAAGCCAGGGACCCTCGCAGGTATCGGATGTCGGGCAACTAAGAAGGCCTCGAGACGAGAGTGGGACGGAGGTCCCCCAGCCATGACGGAATGGAAGGAGCCAAGGCCCGTCGAGGACGCAACAAAAGGAGAAACAAGGGGACGCTTTGGAGGTGGCGGGTTGTTTAGGGAGGACTCCCAGAAGATACTGACAGACTCGGAGGACAGCACGGTCCACTCGGACTCGGACCACAGTGTACCGCTGTTCCCCAATGTCACGCCCGGAACTGCAGATGATGTTATGGACAATTGTGGAGGGGACGACCAGGCTGGCGGCAGCTGAATGACCCAAGAACCGTATTGTATTCCCTGCTAATCTTGTTTTACTGTTGTATTACTGATGCAGATAGTTTTGAGGAGGGAGGCAGGGGTAGCAAATGTGGGGACCACTGTTAATTGTAGACTTTATCCTGCTGTTCTACTGGTATGGTCAAACCACGTGTAAGGTGTATCTGAAACACGGGCGACTTGAGCGTTCGATTCGCCTTTGATTATTGGTAACATGGCCCCATGACGGCAGCTGTAGAGCCGGCGGAGCTCGCTGGGCTGTTGGTACAAATAACAATGGCGCTCTACCAGCCCCCCGATGGCGAACGCACAGGATTCTTAATCCTATTACACTTTGTTACATTGTTGTGCTCAGCTCGGTTTTTAGGCTGCGCCGTTAGAGTTCTTTTTTGTTATTTGGGGTGGGGGAGGGTAGTCTCATGGTGGCAATCATGCGGGGTTCGAGCCGGTAGGCGGTTGCAGGTGCAGGTCAGGTACACATATGAACATGGCTGATGCAGTGGGGAAATATAACATCACGACCTGGAATGTGAGAGGGCTAGGGGCGATCCAGAAGCGACACAGAATACATGCATTTCTACTGCGTCACTACACGCAGATTGCGTTTATACAAGAATCCCACCTTACGGCCTCTGAAGCTACCAAAAAGCGGAAGAAATGGAGGGGTACAATTCCGACCACAACATATTCCGCCTTCTCTAGGGGGGCGACAATTTGGATCAGACACGGCACACCCTTTCTTGAGGCAGACAGGAGAGTTGATGACCAGGGACAGTATATCTTAGTGAAGGGTACACTAGATAATGCACCTGTGGTACTTGGATGTGTGTATGCTCCGAATTATGATCAAGACAAATTCCTACAGAAAGTAGGTCTGGCGTTAGGCGGGTACTGGAAAATGATCATGGATATCAACAGAGATAGGTCACATCCTCCCCTGCACATGGCAGGGGTCTCCAAACTGACGGACTTGTTTTGCACTTGGGCGACTGACTGGGGCCTGAGGGACGCCTGAAGGGCCTCCCACCCAGAGAGCTGAGAATACTCCCACTACTCGTACACACATGCTATTCACACTAGGATTGACAGGTTTCTATGCTCTGAGGGCCTGAAAGCTAAGATTGATAGTCCTGAATACCTAACAAAAATCTTCTCTGACCATAGGCCCCTGACGCTCACCATTCTTTGGGGCAGAGTACCGACCCCGGTTCCCACCTGGAGTGGAGTGGTGTGGCTCACTGGTTAGAGGCGGCAGACCCATAAGCAGAGAATGGCCCGGGACCAGGGTTCAATTCCCGAAGCGGCAGGGTCGTGGACCAGGGTCAAAACGGACTCGATAATTCTAGCCTCGGTGCCTACTCTAACCAGGAAACACATTCGGCAACTCTGGGCATTAAGCTTGCCTCATCTCTACAACGGCCCCCCACAGACGCTGGGGATGCCTGGTTTCACCTTGGAGATACCAAGAAAGGGACCATCTCACAGGGAAAACCAGGACGGGTTCCCCAGCGGTCTTCAGCGCCAGGATACTCCATGGAGTCGCAGTGCGCTTTACAAGTACACCCACATTTACATTTACATTTACTTGGTGACTAGATCCACTCCTTCTGGAGGACGGGCCTTTCAGAACGTCCCTATCTGAGACGTTGGATAAATACTTTTTAGAGAATTGAGATACCGCCTCCTCAAATTTGGTGGTCTGGGATGCCATGAAGGCAGTAGTTTGGGGGGTGTCGATCGGACAGTTGGTGGGAGCCCGACAAGAAACCCTTAGGAAGCTGCAGGATATAGAAGATAGATTGAAGGCCTTGGAAAGTAAGGTGGGGGTAGACCCTAATAAACGTGATGATCTACGGCTGGTGAACATAGAACATGCTGACACGCTTGAGACACTGCGAGTCATAGATCATAGGGAGTATCTGCGCCGACAGCACGCCGAGGCAGACAGATCAGGAGCATTGCTGGCTCGTTTGGTACTGGAGCACCCATACATCCCAGTGATAACTAGGATATGTACGCAAAATGGGCGTATAGTGGGTACGCAAACGGACATTAACCGTGTGTTTTATGACCACTTGACTGCTTTATACACTCAGCCGGAAGCAGTTGACACTGACCAGATCACAGCCTTTTTGACTGACCTCCCTTTCCCTGTCCTGACGGCAGATGCCCAAAAAAATCTCGAAGGTCCCATAACGCAACAGGAAATCCGGACGGCTATCAAATCGTTGAACCGTAAAAAGACGCCGGGCATGGATGGACTCCCAGTGGAGTTCTACGCAACGTACTCTGACATATTGGTGCCGGTATTGGAGAGAGTGTACCGAGTGGCATTGACAGAGGGCCGTCTGCCTGATTCCACGATGCAGGCATTGGTTGTCTCCCTGCCAAAACCCGGGAGGGACAGTTTGGATTTAGCGAATTATAGACCACTGTCCATGCTAGCAACGGAATATAAAATCCTCAGTAAAGCGATATCTCAGCAACTGCAGCAGTACCTCCCAACTCTGGTTCACAGGGACCAGTGTGGGTTCCTGCCGGGCAGGAGCACCTCTATGAACATACGCCGGCTACACGCACTTATGGCGTCTGCTCCTCATGACCTGCCTAAGGCGGGTTGCATAGCCTTAGATCTTCGCCAGGCCCTTGATTCCCTAACCTGGTCGTTCATGTTCTCGACCTTGGAGAAGTTTGGATTCCCGGCCTCTCTCCTAGCATGGATCAGATTGCTCTATACCGCTCCCACGGCTAGGGCGCGAACAGGGCGGCATATTTCGGATAAATACACAATTCATTGTGGCACTCGGCAAGAATGCCCACTGTCACCGCTGTTATCCGTGCTGGCTCTGGAACCCTTGGCCATTGCCCTAAGGGCCGCGATGGAGCAAAGGGGGATACCAAGTGATGGCACTCTGCACCCACTGTCCATTTACGTGGATGATATCTTGATGTTTCTCAGGGACCTGGAGGCAGATCACGCCCGCATATATGACATCTTTGAGAGATTCTCTGCAATCTTGGGCCTAACTATAAACCCTGAGAAGTCCACTGGCTTTTATTTCAGAGCCACTCCAGATCCCGGTGTACTATGGTTCGGCACCAATGTTCTTCCGATAGCTCCTGACACGTTCAAATACCTGGGGTTCAGGTCTACAGACAGCAGGAGGATCTGATAGAAGGTAACATCAAGAAAGCCATAGCAAAACTTCGAGCCTCTGTAGGGTTCTGGACGACGCTACCCTTATCCGTTATGGGCAGAATTGCGATCTCTAAAATGGTGATGCTCCCTAGACTATTATATTTCTTTGTTAACATTCCAGTGTTCTTACCACAATCTATCTTTGACATCCTTAACTCCCTGTTGACCACCCTGATCTGGGGGGCGGGTAGGGGACGGATAGGACTGCGTAAGCTTCAGCTGGGGACCAGGGCCGGTGATATGGGAGCTCCAGATTTCCGGGGATACTATTATGCTGGCCAGCTCCAATGGCTTTCCTACTGGGTAGCGAGACAGAACCTCCACGAAATAGGGTACACAACCGACAGATTGAGACGTGGGGAGCTACATGCCCTGCTCCTCCCTGGGAGCCACATTCCAGCGGAATGCCACCCACTTCTCCACACGGCGCTGAAGATCTGGCGGAAGACTCTAGCATATACGACCTCGGCGGTGACATATGCACCCAACATCCAGTTACTGGGCATCCCGACGCCGCAGGGTAGACTTACGGACAGAGTGTTACGACCGCGGTCGGAGTCGGGCGTAGAGTTGGTGGGCGACTTTTTTGGCGATGACCATCTCCTCACTCATGAAGCCTTCTTACAGGCCATGGGAGCCCCCCCTAGAATGTATTTAATGCACACCACAGTCACACACTACATACAACACAGATGGGCACCTCAACGCCTACAGCCTCCACAACATCAACTGGTACACTTAAAGTATCTTATGGGACTGGGAGGGCATCTGGTACGCTGGCTATATACAGGAGTTAGGGCCCACGCTGCGCTGTCACTCACTACCCTCCAGCACATCTGGGCACAAGATACAGACCGGGCCATCTCAGATACAGAATGGACCACAATATTGGAGCATCCCAGGCGAGTCTCCCGCAATGTCCGGATCAGATTTATACAAGGGATGGTCCTGAACAGAGCATACCTGACCCCCACTAGACTACAAAAAATGTTGCCGAATTCTCCCCATACCTGCCCATGCTGTGATGAGGATGAGGCCGGGCTCATTCACATGTTATGGTCTTGCCCGCGACTCCGAGGATACTGGATGGAGGTGTGCCGGACGCTGAGGACAGTCACGACCCTCCCGGTGCCGGAGGAGGCACATTACTGCCTCTTGGGGTTGCGCAGAAGGCGTAAAGCACTGAAGGCCCAACTGAAATTACTAGATATGGCACTGCTGCTAGCAATTAGAACAATTACCATGAGGTGGAAATCACGTAGACCGCCTGGGGCACACCTCTGGCACTCAGAAGTACTTAAGTGGGGGCGAGCGGAGGGGACGATACGTTGCAGGGAAGAATCAAGAGGCCTTAGGAAGTTCCCTATCTCCTTGGAATGTGAAACTATGCTCACTGCAATGGAGGGAGAAGACCGAACACAAACAGGGGACATTGGACAGGAGGATTAGATAAGAGCAGTCCCACCCCGTCTGTCACACAACAGTATGCCTGGGCCCCACTCACATTCACCCACGTTAACTATTACCACATGTCATTGCGCCCCACGAGATGGTACATATTAGCACCTATGATACTCTCCTGTACATAAGAGACTCAGCCCAGAACCTGTCCCCAGTATTACGCAAAGTCGTTAAACTTGGGGAATTTTCAGGCCTGAAAATTAATTGGGCGAAATCTATTATATTCCCTCTCACCCCTGTGATGTTACCCGAAGACCTAGACTTTCCCTTGGTGTGATCCGCAGACCCAGTGAGATACATGAGTATTCAGATACATACAAACTCTGAATTGGTGTTCAAAGAAAATTATGGCAGAGCCATTGCTAAATTAGAAGATGACATTAAAAGATGGATTTGTCTTCCCCTTTAATTTCTCGGCACAATCTCCATCATGAAAATGGTGGTCCTCCCCAGATTCCTTTTTCTGTTTGCCAAAATTCCACTTGTTCTCCCGGCACACTTCTATAAACATCTCAAAACGCTGCAATTAAAACTCGCCTGGGCTGGAAAACAGCTGCATGCCAGTTGGGATCTCCTCACGCTCCTATATGCGATGGGAGGACTGGGCGGCCCTGACCTGGACCTCTACTATCAGGCCGCCCAAGTCTTGAGTGCTTTTTATTGGCTACATCAGCAGTCACCCCCTCCCCAACTTCCTATAGAATGCATTGTGCTGCCTCCTGCATATTTGGCGACAGCATTGTTCCGTGCTGCACTCCGAACCACTGGAATCCGTGATTCGATCAATGCCACTACGCACTCTTGGCAAAATCTCCTAAATCGCCAGGCACTTTCTATACTCTATTCCCCCCTTACTTCCTCTGCATGGTGCACGTTGCTCCCGGTCCTCACTACAGCCGAAATGGTAAAAGCCCTACATTCCTTAGAAATAGATAACATCTGCGCCTCTTTAGTGATGGGAAGGGGAAAGATTGGGAGGAATTTATGGCAACCGAACCACCGCCTACCCCTCTAATACTATTCCAATATTTCAGGGCACGTAGTGCACTCCGAGCCCTGGTGGGGGATGAGCTACTAGTACCCCCGGAGGTGCTTCTCCTCTCCACAATGCTTCGCTCCTCCTCTCCAAACAGGCTTGTCTCACACATCTATAAGAAAACTCAGGAACTACACCGCAATCACTATGCCAAAGCTAGATTAGCCTGGCAGGTTGATCTGGAACTTACTCTAGATGATATCATGTGGCGCTATTGCTGCGAATCAACTAAGGGCATCTTCCCGATTGGCAAGAACCACCTCATACCATTCAAGTTCCTCAACTGAATCTACCACACACCTGTCCAACTACACCGCTTTGGGCTGCGTGAAACAAATAATTGCGAGAGATGTGGAATGGGTGAAGCAAACTTCCCACATTTGGCATGGCTCTCACTTCCTATTGCTAGCTTCTGGTCTCAAGTGTTCGCCAAGCTCATTGATATCACTAAAGAAACAATAAGCCCTGACCCGCTCTTGGCCATATTGGGCTACTCTAAAATGTTGAGGGAAAACCTCAGACGCTTGGTTAACATGGGACTCCTGGTCGCGAAGAGAGTAGTAGCTATGCACTGGTCCCATGGTTCTCCACCTTCTCTTTTCCAATGGTCTAGAGATATAACATTTTGTAATACACAAACAAAAGCATATAGCGAGCTGCTTCCCCCTAGAAACTGCCCAAAGAACATTGGGAGTCTATATAATGACTACGTCGGAGCTCAGACTTAAAGGGCTAATGTACTGGCTTATAATATAAATGGGACAAGATAGCAATGTTGGCTTTTACCTGTCCAGGTTTGGAACGCTTACTGTGTCCCTATGTCTGCACTATTGTGTAATGATATCGCACATGTACTGTGATCGTGCATAATCCTTTGCCTACTTTTAATTGAGTGTAGTCTGTAATTAATTTTTGGTGCTTTTTTGTTTTAGTTTTATGGGAAACTTACAATTTTGCTGAAGGAATTCTTTGTTGTCATTCATAAATTGTATTGTATGGAATTTGATTTTTGATGTATGGGTTTGTATGTTTTCACTTTAATGAGAAATAAAATAATTTAAAAAAAGAAGAATCATTTTGCTCATACTTTTAAAGATGTGATAGGTGTGGGCTACATCTTCTGTTTGCTTTTCCAGAAATGGGAACCAGACATTTTGTCTGAACAGGCATTTGTTTGCCTCTACTTCTTCCTGCTATTTATGACAGAGGTAAGTGCAGGTCTTTTCAAAATTATTATGCTGGTTCCTCAAATAAAGATTTGGACTTTTTGACAGGCCAAGTCGCCATGAATGAGGTAAAATGACCTCCGCTTTTCAGTGTGGCTGACTTTGAATGCTGTCTTCATGTAGTCCAGATCTTACCATCTTTAGGTGCTTATGAGTTCATTCATAGGAATCACGGTGTCACCTAATTCCATGTCCATTATGAAACCCTCCAAGCTTACAGTTATCAGTTGTACTCTGCTATAACTAAGTGCGTCATCATTATATGAGATGGCGGAAATCTTTCTACGAATATTGCTGAATTTGCATTTTTCAGTGACGACAGGTATGCCCAGACATGGGTCCTGTGCTCTCCATGCCACTGGAGTCAAGCTATCCTGGCTGACGAGGGCTGAAAGCCCGAAACCAGTCCTATGTTGCTTGTTTCCTGTCCAGGGTGGACCTGGCCTGGCAGTTCGGTCTTGACTGTTCCCATTGGGCACAGGGTCAAGGCTGATTTGTATATGGCTGGGACCAAACTGGAATGGCATGGTCAGCAAAAAACACGATGGATTTAGGCCCAGATCTTTGTACTGGGGTGAATGTATGACATTCTTCTACATTCCGTCCATCAATTGTTCTTTTTGCATTTGTCACCCCGAGTGGGATGGGTATGCCAAGACATGGGTCCCATGCTCTCCATGCCACTGGAGTCAAGCTATCCTGGCTGACGAGGGCTGAAATCCCAAAACCGGTCCTAGGATGCTTGTTTCCAGTCCAGGGAGGACCTAGCCTGGCAGTTTCAGGCTGGACTGTTCCCATTGGGCACAGGGTTAAGACTGATTTGCATATGGCTAAGTCCAAACTGGAATGGCAACAAAACGATGGATTTAGGCCCATATCTTTGTACTGGGGTGAATGTATGACTTTGTTCTGCATTCTGTCCATCAATTGTTCTTTTCATATTGAAAACAATGGGTAGGCCTTTAAAGTATGAGGTGACTCTTGGTCATCTGGTGGAGACAATGGGTTTCTTCCCACACAGAAACAGATAAAAGTGGTTACAGGCACAGATCGCTTCAAAGGTTTAGTTTGTCACCGGATTAGTGAAATACTGCAATAGATTCTGTGACGAGCAGTGTGGCCTTTTTCCCTGGTGTTCTTCTTTTTAACTGCACAAACCAAGAAACAGAAATACAAGCACATTGATAAAGAGTATTTTTGACCATGGTTAGATTCTTTGCAGCAGAAATACTGTTTTTATTAGAAAGCTCCGTAGGAAGTGTTTGCTTTCCCTCTTACTGGATTCTGACAAAAAATTTAGTCATAGATGCTTTCAAAATATAGTGTTCGATAACGTCTGACTGGGATAAAAAGCACATTGTTGTGTAACCTTGGTGCAAACAATTGTATATGTCAATCTTTAACTGTATCAGTGTTTTTGTGGCACTCTGGAACCTGAAAGTAGTTTGGCAAAGGTTTGTTTCTAAGTATTATTTAATTAAGTAATAAGCATTGCTACTTTCATTCAGTGGGCCTCCCAGAAAAATTAACATCAATTTGGCCTGAATAATAACATTTACAGATTAACTAAATTCCCTGGGACTTTTCATACAAAGGAATAACTCCAGTTAAGGCCTAGTAAGATAATCACTAGCCCTGTTGAGATGGTTATTGTCCTTAGAAGGATCTCAAAAAGCTCTGACCATCACATTTTGCATTGTTGTAGGAGGGAGGACAAATGGAGGATTGCGCTGATGATAGGAAGCAATGGCTTGCATGTTTTTGGAATGTGGTGTGAATGTAATGCGGGAACTTTGTTGCTTCACATTAAGGGGCTAATTTATAAGAGCCCTGTGTCACTTTTGCACCATATAAAGTGGTACATGTGTGATGCAGGGTTCTCATAAAGATTTATGAAGCCACACAAAGCTACCCTGCTTGGCTATGAATGGCCTCATAAATCATGAGTAAGGCGACTCAGCGCAAAACGCAGCATCACCGTTTGCTGCACCCCGGAGGCATTCCATGGGTGTTGTGGTGATTTTTTCCCAGGCAACACCCATGGAATTTAACGCTGCCCCTGATTTACAAAGGGATGTAAACCTCTGGAAGCTCCAAATCCGTACACCTCCTGAGGTGAGGTGTACTGAGGAGAAGTAACTTTATTTCTCCTCGTTTATCCAATTTCCATGAGTGCTGGATTCTGCAGTACATATAGAGGAAAAATCCTCCTCGGATTGGTTTTGTGTCGGGTAGCATTGCTTTTCATAACTGCTTCCTGTTACTCCGCTGACCTTCACTTTTGTCTTTAGTTTCACTGTAACATTTCCCAGGGTTTTGTGATAGCTAATACATTATTAGTTTTCATAACTTCGGTTTGGATTTGGCATTCTTTATTGTATTAACTGCATTATTTTTGAGTTGCTGAGTACAAGCACTCTTCCAGCATGTCTATAAGGCACTCATTTCAGGTGTCCTGGTTTCGGGGCTCTAATTACAGTATCAGACACTGAAGTGTCCAGAATTATCACTTATCCTGAGACAGGCTCCAAAAAATAAGTGTTTGATTCATTACATGATTTGGGTGTCTGTTCTGTACATAAACAGTAATGTTGAAATCCTTTATTAGAGATAAGGGGTCATATTCTCAAGGACTCATCACCGATTTAGCAGCCCTTTTCTGCCACGATTTATCGCCCTATTCACAAGCCTGCGCTAACAGCGCCATTGCCAATTTACCTGCAAAAGCTGCCGACAAGGCTGACAGCGACAACTAATGCTAATCATATGCAGAGTAAGCATTCCCGTGCAAAAACTCACGATAACACCACTTCACGATATTCCCAATGACCAGCCAGATCGGTGATGCAGGTCAAAAACAGGCGATAAGGCACGTTAGCAGCAGGGACTTAAGACCTGCTTTTTTCTGGTCTTAAGTAGGACGAAAACCTGCAGTATAAAGGGAGCCTAGCCCAGAGCCATATCTAAAGACCAACAGATACCATGGAGCTACTAATCGTGCAGCTTGGAGATCCATGAGAGCGACAACACCCACAGCCACCACCCCCAGCCCCAGGGCCAACCCCTGGACTACAACTGAGGCAGCACAGAACAAGACAGCAGACCTTCCGAAAACACACCAGCATCAGAGACTTAACGCCAGAGAATGTCATTGCCCACTACAGGCTCAAAAGCACAAACAATCTCCACATCATGACCCACATTGCCCACAGGCTGACGGTACCAACCCAGCAGACAACTAACATCCCTCCGCAGACAAAGCTGCTGGCTGTGCTGCACTTGTTGGCCTCTGGTACCTTCCAACCAACAACTGGCAGAGTTGGAGGAATCTCACAGCCAGCCCTATCAAAGTTCCTCACACCTGTCTTGGATGCCATCATCAGCTTGATACCCCAGCACTTTAACTTCCCCCACACTGTGCAGGAAGAGCTGGAGACCAAACAAGGCTTCTACGCCATAGCTTGCTTCCTGCACGTGTTGGGGGCAATTGACGGCACACATGTCCTACTTGTGCCCCTTGCCGACACTGCACACAATTACCGCAACAGAAATCACACGCATTCTATCAATGTGCAGGCAATAGTGGACCACCTGGGACTATTCACCAATGTCGTTGACAACTTCCCAGGTAGTGTGCATGATTCCTACATCTTCCAACAGTCCATCATCAACCAGCGCTTTCAGGATGGCACCTATGGAAATGCACTGCTCGTTGGTAACTACCAACGGAACACACCACACACCTCAACTTCACATTCATACAACTCACAACTGTGGGAATGCACACATAACAAAATCACATACAACATGCCAAACAACTTGCCCACCTACCAGACACAACAACACAAGTAACTGTGGTAACAGGGGTCAGACATGTAGACAAACTACCCACCAAGGCATAGCCCCTCAGCAACACAATTGAAGAATGTGGGGAGAGGTGGGAACCAAGAATGTGCAAAGGAGGCAATTGACTCATGAATAAGAATGTACACAATGCCAAGTGTGGCGGTGATGTGCTGGACAGTCTTGAGTTTGCAGAGCACAGACATGTCCATGTGAACATATACTGCTGGTGTCTGTAGTGTTGTGGATAGTGGACGCAACCATGTTACCTCAGGCTGTGGGGAAGACCTTGGACATGCAGCTATGTCACCCCCCCTGTAAGGGTAAGCATAGTGGGCTGGGCTGGCGTATGCCAGTCCATCGTAAGAATGTGAATACATGGCCTGGGGCTTTGGGCATGGTTTACTTAAGGGATGGCCACCAAAGTAGCTCAGAGTCCCTAAATAAGTTCAAAATGTTTATTTTGACTATAGTGATTCATTATACAGTATGCGAACCATGACCAGCAGATAAATGCATGAAGCTAGCAACATCAGCAGTGTTACAATACCATAGAATACAAAAGGAGTTGTAATTTTATAAAGACTGTGAAAAAGGCAAAATAACTAGGCCTCATCACCCTCCCCTTGGCTGTAAAAAGTTATTTTATATAACAGAATATCTCTAGCTGTTATTATCAGCCCCCTACCTGATTGCCTAAATGCAAAGGTTTACATCATAGGAACGGCAGAGCTCAGCTCCATGGAACAACTTTATTCGAGTATGTTTCAAAAAAATGCAACCACGTTATATCAAAGCATGATTCTTCCATATTGCAGCTGTTTTGTTTTGTCTAGGTAATAAGGACTGACCAGAAAAGAATAACAAGAGACATTGTTGATTGATCTTGCACATTATGTTCAGAATGAATTTTAAGGGAAAGCTGAGAACGTGAAAAACATTCTGTTATCATGTACAGGGCAGAGGCAAAGTGTCACGAAAACAAACCCTAGCAGAGGCGTGCGCAAAAGCAGCAGCATAGGGCAAGCAAACTCATTCTAACTTAGCAATGTCGACAATGAATCCAAGGGGCCTCATAACCCTATATAACGCCCTCCCCCATGTAAGTCAGTAGGACATAGGCAGAAGAACAAAAACAGAGTTCAAAAGTCAGGCAGTGTTCAAAATATCAGTGTGGAAATTCCACCCCAAAATAAAAATCTGAGAAAAAATGGAAAAGTTCGTAGAAAAAGCTAAAGGCACAGTTCATCCTCGTCATTGGTAGAAAAAAGTGATGACATTCAATTAAGTAAGTCGAATAAACACTCATGTTCCGCATAAGCAGGAGCATCCAAAACCAGAAATGGGACACTTGCCTAATATTCAATGAAATTACGTTGTATTAAAGTCTGCGCAGCCGCACAGATATCCCACTGAGCCAAGATTCCAAGTAAAGCTGCATACGTCATTTGACCAAACACAGAACAAGGCTCGTCATGCGCCTCTAAGGGACCCATCATCAGGCTGAAATCAGGGATTGAATAGCACATGTTTGATAAGCAAAGTTTCATTGCCCAGGAGAAATGACATATTTTGCAATGTAGCACAGGTTGCAGTCAAGTATAGTAGGCAAAGCGAAAGACCAAGTCGTAACTGACGCCAATCGTTGCTAAAGACAAGCATCCAAAAGCCTAATACAGGCGATTCTGGTACAGTTGTAGCTGGGCCGGCTGTGCAGAGCCACAAAGTGAGCAGCCATTACAAAGCACAAAGAGGAGCAGCAGGACACCAGCTACTACCGCCAATATTAGGGGAACCCTCCAAAAATGCTGGAAAATATAGAATGAATAAAAGCTTGTATTACCGTGAATATAGTTTGAAAAGAAGAGACAAGGCTGGATCCTACACATTAAAAAAATGTGCAAGGCCTGTCGTCTCAAATGCATTTAATATTTGGTGAATTAGTTCCCCAAAATGAAGTGGGAGGTT
This sequence comes from Lissotriton vulgaris, assembly GCF_964263255.1. Lineage (NCBI taxonomy): Eukaryota > Metazoa > Chordata > Amphibia > Caudata > Salamandridae > Lissotriton > Lissotriton vulgaris. The sequence continues at coordinate 499,367,033 of NC_141693.1, read as the reverse complement.
AGTGTTAAGAAGCAACTGTATCTCATCTGTAACGTTTCTTCTGGAAGTGAGGGCCACCTCATGTTGGAATAAAAGGGATTTGAGCCTGCAAGACTCGTGGAACTCTGCTTTCAAAGTCGAAATGGATGGCCACAGTGAAGAATCTAAACTCGCTTGTGGGGGCGGGAAAAGGATATTGCTACAGCAAGCTACGGCCTTGGAAACCATTACCAAGTATGGGACTCCCGCCCGCAAGCCACAGCAGTCTTGATTGTTTAAAATAAGTTAGCTGCTGTTAGTAAGCAATGTAAAGACAGGTGTGACAATGGTGTGCTGTAGGAGTGCAAGGGATGCAACCGCGCAGTGCACACAAGTAAAAAGGCTTGGGGGGAGGGAGGAGCAGCTGTGAGGCTATGCAATACAAATTGATCCTGCACATTTGCCAGAAGCAATACATGGCAAACATAAATCCCAAAGTCGCACAAATCACACACCACTAAGCATGGGCGGAAAATCCGCTCCGCTCGCGGATTTTGCGGATTTTCGGTAAATTCGCAATCCGCGAGATTCGCGAATTTCCCGCAAAATCCGCGAACGGAACGGATTGGGTCAAAAGTTCAAGCTGACTTTTGTAACTCTTTTAGAATGGCGCCGGCAAGCGTCCAGAGCCGTTCTAAAATAGTTACAAAAGTCAGCTTCAACAGGAAGCTCAAATAGATAAAGTAAAGCAGGTGCTGCTCAAATTCAGTTACACAATCATTAATCACCCCAAACCTGGAGTTATTAATGATTGTGTAACTTAATTTGACCTTCAACTCCAGCACCTGCTTTACTTTATCTATTAGTGCTTCCTGTTGAAGCTATTTGCAGCTATTTTAGAATGGCGCTGGCAGCTTGCCGGCGCCATTCTAAGTGGGGCTGAGGGCAGAAGGGCACAAAAGCGGGACAGAGGGCAGAAGGGGACAAAAAATTAGTGGGGCAGAGGGCAGAAGAGCACAGAAACGAGTGGTACAGAGGGCAGATGGGCATAAAAAACGAGAGGGTGGCAGTGATTAACCATCAAATAAAATAAACCTGCGAAAACGCAAAGCGCCACGCGAACACCCGCGAACACGTAAAGTGCCCGCGAACACCCGCGAACTCGAAAACATATAAAAATCCGCAAATTTGCGCGAATTCGCGAATTTTGCGGATTGCAAATCCGCAAGTTTGCGGATTGTGAATTCGTAAAATTCGCCCATGCTTACATGCCACAAAACTTGTAAGTCTTCCAACACAACATGCAAAGCCACCCATTTACACCAATCTCACTTACCACTCACAGATGATCAAGGATATGCTCTCTGCCCGTGGATGATGACACCCCTTTGAGCCCTGAACAACCGGGCCCCGAGGCAGTACAATGTGGCCCACAAATGCACCATGGGCATTGTTTAGCGCACATTTGGCATGTTAAGGTCACGTTTCAGGTGCCTGGACATCACAGGTGGAAGACTCCGTATAGTGATGGGAATAATGTGCAAGATGATCATTGCATGTTGTTAATAGCACAACATATGTGTACGCACCAATGCCCCTTGGATCCAGGTGCCAGATGCACCAAATGATGACGAGGAAGATGAGGCAGGTGGACCACACCCTACTGCAGCTGCAGCAGGAATAGCCCGAAGGGGCACAATAATTAACAATCATGGAGCAGTATAATATGACCACATGGACAGCATGTGCAAACAAAATTATTGCTACCAAAATTCCCTGTCTGTATGTCAGTCCTCTGCATTAGTGTAGAGGACCTCAGAAAGCGCTGGTAAGACCTGCGCCTGTGCTCCAAAGAAAAACTAGCTGCCAGGCTGGAGCAGTCCAGGACAACTGGTGGTGGGACCTCATCTGTTTCTGATTCAACACCCCTGGAGGAACTGGTTGAGGGGACCCTGCAACCAGAGAGCGTGGGAGGAGTGGCTGATTTTGACAGCTCTGACCAGCCAGCACCAGAAAAAGGTAAGAACCATGCCCTCACACCCCTCACACCCCCTAACACCCCCCAGCAGTGAGCCAGGGGCAGGAAACAAGATAGGTAGTCCAGAGCAGGCACACAGGCAGACATAATAATGCATCATGGGAGATGTAGTCACATGTAAATCAAAGTGTCAAAATTTCAGCTAAAATAGTCAAACATATATTCTGCCGGTCTTGACAGTGAAACAATAGACCAATGTAAATTAAATAGTTGTGAAAAATGTATTAATACAGTGCAAGTTAGTGAAGTAAATTAATGTGTGCTGTTCTGTTCACAGCACCATCTTCAACACAGCCCTCAGGCAGTGGGACAGTCGTTGGGAGTTTTGAGTCAGGAGTTGCCGGCCAAGATGTGAACACGGATGGGGAGAACAGCCCTGTGACCACTCACAGACATAGAAGGAGACACATTGTCAGACCACTGGCGCCAATTCAGGATGAGGCAGATGCAATTGGTGAAAATGTAACCAATGGGGACACACAGCCACAGCAAGAGGGACCTGCAACAGACCAGCATGTGCATGTCCCACGAAGTGCAGCCAGGCGCAGACGACGCATGGCCAACTATGTTGAAGGGCGAGGCGAGGAATTAGTTTATGCAGGACTGTAACTCCACATGTTGCAGGTGCTGCACCTGCAGCAAAAAACATGAAACTTTTACAAAGGGAGATGAGGGAGGGCTTCCATGCACTCAAGAAGGACGTCAAGGATTGCCTACAGGCGGTATGCGAGCAAATGCGTACAGAGGGTAGTGCTAGGCGCAGTGGTTGGCAACGCCAAGATAGGTACACCCAGGCCATCAACCGCTTGGCGGCTACATCTAGCATCCAGGCCACGCGCAGCATTGAGATGCAGCGGCAATTTATACATGCTGCACAAAACATAGCAAATGCGCTTTTGCAAGTGACCACTGCTGTGGATGAGTTGCGCCAAGTACGCACAACAGGGCCCGGAGTACTGACTCCAAGTGAAGAAGATAATCAGTCAGTTCGGAGCAGCACCACCCCACCGCCAACCTTAGAGACACGCCGTAGTGGCAGGACAAATAGGGCTACACCTTCAAATGAACATTAGGCAGTGCAGCATTTGACTTTTGAGTCACTCCATTTCTTTTCTGAGCACTGTGAATGTAACATGTGCTAAATATGTCTTGTATGACTACTGTACGTCTTCAGTTATACATATCCTGCTATTAAGGATTAAAACAAAAATTCACACTTACATTACTTGGCATTGTGTCGTTTTTCCTTACCTAAAAATAGTTGCGCGTAATCTCATCACGCCTCTGGCGCCCAGCTGCTGCAACAGCTCTACCAGCTACCATACGTCCGGGCCCCTCTACGTCAGATGATCCTGAGTCACTCAGCTCCACTGGTGTCCCTTTTCTTGTGGCAATATTATGGAGCATGGCACAAGCCACCACTATTTTACAACAGGTATTGGGGATGTATTGGGGTGCACCTCCACTTTTGTGGAGGCACCGAAATCTGCTTTTCAGGATACCAAATGTCCGTTCAATGGTGCCTCTAGTAGCAATGTGTGCCCTGTTGTACCTGCGTTCACTTGCATTGTTGGGATTGAGGTAGGGAGTCAAGATGAAATCCTGTACTGCATAAGCACTGTCACCTGTGGGTTAGATAAAAATATGTTAGCCTGTGACATGCACATGGTAGTTGGTACTAATGACCCCTAGGTCTGAAGGTATTTACCTAGTAGGTATCCATCGCCAAACTCCTCTCTTGAGAGTCTACGATATATCCCACTGTGTCTGAAGATGAATGCATCATGTGTGCTGCCAGAGTACTTTGCTACAATGTCAGTTATGATGTGTTTGGCATCACACACCACCTGAATGTTCAGTGAGTGGTAGCATTTCCGATTTCTGAAGATGTATTCATTGCTTGAGGGGGGATATAGCAACATGTGTGCTATCAATACATCCTATCACATGTGGGAAATGCGATATATTTGATAAAAGTCCTGCTTTGTCTGTGAAATTGCCTGCGGTGTGCTGGGAAAGTAAATGTGATGTTGCATCCTCTGAACCATGGCATCTAGGAAGGCATGGAAGAATTGCGAGAGGGCACTTTGTGACACCCCTCCTGCTGATGCAATCACCCCCTGAAAACTTCCAGAGGCCAACAGGTGTAGTGAACACAGGACCTGTATTTCAGTGGAGATGGCATTTGTCCTGCATGTGGGGTGTTTAAGGCAGGGTCTGAGTTCTGCAATTGAATCATTTATACTGTCTTCATCAAGCCTGTAATGGGTGTAGAGGTCCTCCTCAAGGCGCTGGGAGATGCTGATGGGCAAACGGAATATCCTCTCCTGCCGTAGCTTCCTCTGTGCAGCAGATCTCAAATGCATCCTCCTAGCTATGATGTAAAGCCCCGCCATTGTGGTAAACAGTTCTTTGAATTCTGTTGCTGCTTAAATAGTTTGCACCTGGTTACCACCTACTCCTACTTGGTGGTAATTGCGATTCTGTATTTAGCGATTTTTCGAAATTCGCAATTTGCGATTTTTTCATATATATCATTGCGATTCTGTATTTTGAGAAATTTGCTATTCTGCGATTTTTAAGCGATTTGCTACATTTGCGATTTTCAATTTGCGATTTTCGCAAACTGGAAACTCGCAAATGTTCAATATTGCTATTTTTTCGCAGAATGGCACTTTTCGCATAATCCAGAATCGCTTTTTTTGCATTTCCTTAATTTCAATGGCTTTTGCATTCATACATGCCGTTCAGCTAATTCGCATTCGCTAAACTCGAAATTCTGCGAATTTCGGCCTTTGCGAATGCAAATTTTCTTCATACATATGGCCCTAAGTGCTAACAATCTCACGAATAACAAATATATGGTGGGTATATCACCTCTGTACAGAGAGGCTGTTTAGGGTGTCGCATATTCAAAATGGCATTTTAGGGTGTCAAATGTAGTACGTAATCCCACTCATCAGTGCATCACATGTGTACAAAAACATGACATGAAGGCTGTCATTGGTGTCCAAAAAAAGACAACAAGGTGTCATTTGGGGTCAAATATGACATTTTGGGTGTTCATTGGGGTCAGATGTGAACCACCCTGATGCAGAGATGCACCCTGTGACTCAAGGCCCACAACATGAGCAACTTGGACATAAGGGGATTATATCAGTGGTTGTTTGTGCACATGGATGTGTCAGAGCGTGACCTGCTCCTTTACGGATGTGGTCCACACTCAGTCACCTCAGTGTTGTGGGGTGCACCATGTCATGATAATTGTACTGCAGCCATGTTAATCTTCATGTAGTGTCACTTGCATTGTGAGTGTGGCTCATGGAACCACAGCTTTGCTGGGTTCAGCACATGTGCATGGGTTTGTTGTGAGATTAGTGATGTGCGGGGAGGGCCCCCTCTGGGCACATTGTCGGCGGGGACTACTTGCTGTTTCTATGTGTGCTGCAATATGCCAAGGAGATCAGGGACATGATTTTATTTAAAGAGTTTTATACAGCACTGGCTAGACCCGAAGGTATCAGAGCGCTTTACACGAGAATCAACAATGAAACAGAGAAAGTTCAACAATTACACAATACATCCAAAAAAGTAGGCAATACAATTAGGAGAGGAGAGAAAGGAGAGAGAAAAGTAGTGGAGGGGTAGGGGAGGTGAGAAAGGGAGGATAAGGGAAGAGACAATAAGGAGAGACGAAAAGAAGTCTGTCTAAATACCAACTGGGTAGGTGACGACCAAGGAGGGAATCCACGGCCCATCTCCCCCTATAGCTAAACCAAGTAGCTCCATCGGGCATCAGACAAAATAGTTCAGTCTCAATACATTGGGAGAGGAGGGAAGGAGAGACATAAATAGAGGGAGGATGCGGGAGGAGACGACAGGAGAGATGAAAGGAAGTGCAACAATGTGGTTCAACAATATAACAGAAAAAGATCAACAAGTAAACATTATATCAAACAATCAGCAATACATTTGGGGATGAGAGAAAGGAGAGAGAAAGTAGTGGGGGGTAGGGGAGGAGAGAAAGTGAGGATAAGGGAAGAGACAACCGTAGAGACGAAAGGAAGTCTGTCTAAAGACCGACTGGGTAGGTGACGACCAAGGAGGGAATCCATGGCCCATCTCCCCTATAGCTAACCCAGGTAGCTCCATCAGGCATCAGCAAAATAGTTTGGTCTCGATACATTGAGAGAGGAGGGAAGGAGAGACATAAATAGAGGGAGGTTAAGGGAGGAGACGACAGGAGAGACGAAAGGAAGTGCAACAATGTGGTTCAACAATATACCAGAAAAAGATCAACAAGTAAACATTATATCAAACAATCAGCAATACATTTGGGGATGAGAGAAAGGAGAGAGAAAGTAGTGGGGGGTAGGGGAGGAGAGAAATTGAGGATAAGAGAAGAGACAACCGTAGAGACAAAAGGAAGTCTGTCTAAAGACTGACTGGGTAGGTGACGACCAAGGAGGGAATCCACGGCCCATCTCCCCTATAGCTAAACCAGGTAGCTATACTTAATTGTGCATGCATGCCATTGTGCCCATATCCCCCAGTGCCCCCATCGCTGGTCGTTACTCCCCCTGTTGCTGTTGGGTCGGGTCATGTTTTTTTTTATTTTTTTTAAACTCTTTATTCGTGACTGTCATAGGATGTTATACATTACATGTTCTCATTATATCACATATCAGTCTTTTCCGTTTTCTTTACCATTAACTTTAGGTAGCGGGTCAGGTCATGTTGAGCAGTGTCCGGTCCCCCAACTCCTACTACCGCCCCCCCATTGATGACTGCCGACACAATTTCCTCCATCTCATCCAGCTCCTGCTGTGGCGCTGGACTCCCACCTCCACTCTGCATTGCTGCTATCCAGTTGTTAGCGAGTCTCAGCTTGGTTTTGCGCTTCACTTTATTCCAGCGCTTCTTGGAACTTCACTCCGACTGCATTCACATTGGCCAAGATGGACTGCCATATTAGTTGCCAATGACACAGTAGAGGTGATAAACAGTTGTTAGTTGTTTTCTATCACCTCAGTAATCAGGATCTTGTTTTTCTACGGATTGAATCGCAGGTTGCTCTTCTTCTTCCCCTTGCCCTTCTCCTTCCCTAGGTCCCTGGCTAGTCCTCCGGGAGGTTTGTGGGGTTCTGGTTGGCCTCTGTAGTTGGTCCAGCTTCCTCCATGGTGCTTCTCAGTAGTTTGGTTATTATTATTTTTTGCAGCTTTTTTGGTGATTTTTTCCGCCCGACGTGAAAACTGCAAGCCTTACGCTTGCGCTTATCGCTGATGTTTTTATCGCTGTTGGGTACATCGCAACTGTTTTTCATGTTCGGGTTTCCTTTTTTATCATTGTCCCGGTAATTTTAACGCTACCATTTGACGCTTTAGCGGGAAACTATCGCTTGTTGCCACCGTGTTGAGAATAAGCCATTGGCCTGGCATTAGTTTCCTGCGATAGACGGCATTATGTAAAATTACGTTAACCTAAGTTGGCAATGATTAATGCCCGTTCTTGAGAATATCCCCCAAGGTGTATTCGGTAATAGCTGCTAGTTTGAAACAAACCTTGATTCATTTCAAGAGTAATTTCAGTTTTTTTTCTTCTAGTGTTGTTTGTCTATCGCCATTCTGTAGCCTATATCAGGCATAGACACTGAGAGGCAAATGTACAAAGAAAGAGATCAGCGCGGCGCCTCAAGCAATTTTGCTGTGCCGAGCTGCATCATTTAAAAAAAGCAAGGATGTGCCATATTTACAAGAATGCAACCCAGCCCTGTGCTCTCCCCTGCGCAGGTGCACAAACAGCAGCTGTGCGTCAACGCGGGCTGCTTTGTTGAAGTGAAGGGATGATTGTGTTTGTGCAGGATGGGACACCTACCTTTTCAAAAACAATAATTAATGGCATTTTGCCCCTTATATGTCTGCTGCACATAGAAAGAGCAAAAAACGAGGAGAAATAAAAGCATTTCTCCTTTTTGTGTTACTTTAAAGCCTCCCATGGAAAGGTGCTAGTTTTTGGCGCTTCCTCAGATTTATAGATCCTAGTGTCAAAAAGCCATCGATGGTGCGTGTGAACACCCACAGCAACACCCATGACACACCCCTTTGACGCAGAGTAATATGTGAAAGAAGGCCATATTGACAAGTCTGTGTAAAGCCATGCAAAGTGGCTTTGAGTGGCCTTATAAATATAGACCAGTACACAGCGTCACAGGAGCATCAAAAAAAGTGACACTTCGGTGGCGCTATGGGCTTGTAAATATGTTCCAGAGTTCAGCAAAACCGAGAGACAATTGCCCCCTCACCATGTATGATACAAAAAACAAACATAATAAACAAAATATTTAAACCTTACCACAGACCCAAAACAACATAAAGGCTTATGCAGAAGTAGTCAGTACCTTCAATATTGAGTTCAATCATTGCAAGACCTCTGACATAGGGTCTAAGAATTGCTCTCTCCCCAGCAGCTCCTCTTCCTTGTGCCACCTTCGCTGACCCAACTTCACCTCCTCCTTGGGAGGGGTTCGCGACCGCTGCTGCCAAGGTCTGGTATTTCACCCGTTCCGTTCTGTTGCTACTTCTGCTGGTTTTGGTGCCCTGATATTGTTTTTTGTTATTGAGCCCTGTTTTCATTGCTGTATTTGTTCTGTAATTGTGCCCTGTTTACTTATTGTGCCTGTTGTACTCTTTTTGCCCGCTCCCATCCTGCCGCAGCTGCCCCTGCATCACCGATCCTCTGCCAGTTCCCGCTCTCGCCTCCCAACTGCACGTCCCTTCCCAACACTACTGAATGGTGGGTGCTGCGTGTTCACACGCAGTGGGTGCGCCGATGGCATGCCAAAATTGCGCCCGTCTGTGACCCAACCGCGACCAGCGCCAGGGACACTGGATCTCCCACCACTCACCGATATGACCCAGCCACCCTCCCAGCAATCAACCCTGGAAGAAACAACAACTGCCAGCAGTCCACGCCCAAAAAGACCCATGGCCAGTTCTCCTACTGTCAGTGCTGCAAAACCTTCACCATTGCCTCGACCGCCAACACCACCGACTCCCTAAGATGCATCCTCCTCAATGTGCTCTCCATACACACATTCGCTGTGGAGATCTAAATCTCCTGGGCACCCTCTCAAAGAACGTCACCTTCTTTACAGAAACTTGGACCAAGGCCTCCACCGCCCCGGACATTGCCATCGCCATCCTGGACAAATACAAGATCCAGAGGAGGACTACCCCAACCACCTAGGAGGAGGCCTCGCCATCATGCAAGAAAACTCCCTCCACCTCTCCACCTCTCCACCTCCAGCGACACTTTCCCCGCCGCTGAACACCTGCACTTCCAGGTCCAGACCAGCCCCAACTCCACACTACGGGGCACCCTCGCCTACAGACCCCACAGCCCGTGGGCCCTCTTTGCTGAATCCATCACTGACCTCATCGCACCCCACGCGATCATCTTCATAGACTACATACTCATTGGTGACCTGAACTTCCACCTCAACAACCCCAGCGACCCCAACTCCACCATCCTCTGGGACAACCTCGCAAATATCGGACTAAAACAAATCATCACCACACCGACCCACAAGGCAGGACAAACCCTCAACCCCATCTTCACAGGAGGAAACAGCGTCCACTTCAGTAACACCACGCAACCCCCATGGACCAACCACCACTGCATACACTTCCTCGTCGACAAACCCAAGCCACCCAAATCAGCTCTGAGCCCCCTGCGAAGGAAGTGAAGCAGAGTCACCAAGGAGCAGCTCAACTCCACCCTCAACCACAACACCACCACCAGGGAATTCCACACATGGATCTCCAACTGCGCAGACAAGCTCGCTCTGTTACGCAACTCAAATGGACAACGCCCCAGGAAAGCCGCCTGGTTCACCACTGACCTCCAAGAAACCAGACGCACAAGCAACTCCAAGGAACTATTAGGCATCATCCAGGAATTCACCAAGCCCCCTTGCAAAGCCATGGACATCACCCCTTCCCAGGACCTCTGCAACAAGCTCGGATCCTACTTCCACCTGAAGATCAAAACCCTCTACGAGAACTTCAATGACCATACACCTGACTCCGCAACCACCTTGCCATTTGGCAACACCAGTCAGCCCACCATCTCCTCCTGGACTCTGATCACCACTGAGAAGAGTACCTCGACCATGAAAGGCATCCACTTGGTCGCCCACACAGACCCCTGCAAACCATACATCTACCACAGAGCCGCCGCCACCTGTGCACCAGAATTACGACGCACCATCAACGCCACCTTCGAGACTGGCACTTTCCCAGATGACGGGAAACACGCAGAAATCAGGCCCCTGCTCAAGAAGCCCTCAGCAGATCCAAGGGACCTCAAGAACTACCGGCCCATCTCGCTCATCCCCTTTGCGGTGAAAGTCGCTGATAAGACCGTCAACATAGAACGACAAGGTTAATCTAGGACAACGTCGTCCTTGACCGATCCATCCCAATCCGGATTCTGCAGCAACCATAGCACTGAGATGACCCTACTTGCCGCCACAGACAACATCTGCACCTTCCTTGACAAAGGCAACACTGCAGCCCTGATTCTACTGGACCTATCAGCAGCATTCAACACCGTCTCCCATCACACACTCACCGCCAGACTACACAACGCCGGCATACATGGAACCACCCTCGAATGGAGCTGATCGTTCCTCACTGGCAGAAGCCAAAGGATCAGACTACCACTCTTCCTCTCTAAATCCACGAAAAACAACTGCAGAGTGTCCCAGCGTTCATCACTCAACCAAACCCTCTTCAACAGCTACATGAACCCCCTTGCCACCATCGTCCGACAGCACGCCTAAGCATAATATTCTATGCTGATGACACGCAGCTCATCCTGTCCATCACCAGGGACCCCACCACCACCAGACTCAACTTCCAGGAAGGAATGCAGGATGTCGCAACCTGGATGATCAACAGCTACCTGAAGCTCAACTCGGAGAACATAGAAGTAATCATCCTCGGAACCACCCCATCGGCATGGAACAACACCTGGTGGCACACCGCCCTCTGCAGCCCCCCGACCCCCACCGACCACGCCAGAAACCTTGGCATCATACTCAACTCCTCCCTCTCCAGGAACCGACAGGTCAATGCCGTCACCTCCAGATGCTTCAACACCCTCTGCATCCTCCGTAAGACTTTCAAATGGATCTTCGGGAGTCAAGGAAGACAGTCACCCATGCACTTATTACCAGCAGACTGGACTACGGAAATGTCCTCTATGCTGGCATAAACAAGCCTCTACTCTGCAAGCTCCAGACAATACAGAAAACCGCCGGATGTATGACGTTACAACGCATACATTAACAACGCATACCATTACAACGCAATTTTTAAAACGCAGATTCCTTTACAACGAATGCCTTTACAACGCATGACATTACATAGCAGATGCTATTACAACACATGCCATTACAACGTAAGTATAGGTAAGTATATAATTTTTTAAAAAAATGTAATTAATAAATATTTAATTAATTTAAATTATTTAATAATTTTTTTGATTAATATATTTGTAAATATATATATATATATATATTTAAAAAAATAGTGTAGGTGTTTTAAAATAATATTCAAAGTCCAGGGGGGTGTAATAGTAGGGTAAGTGCTGGAAAGTGTAGGGGTAAAAATTACTATTCTAACTCCAGGGGGGTGTAATAGTAGGGTAAGTGCTGGATAGTGTAGGGGTAAAAATTACTATTCTAACTCCAGGGGGGGTGTAATAGTAGGGTAAGTGCTGGATAGTGTAGGGGTAAAAATTACTATTCTAACTCCAGGGGGGTGTAATAGTAGGGTAAGTGCTGGATAATGTAGGGGTAAAAATTACTATTCTAACTCCAGGGGGTTGTAATAGTAGGGTAAGTGCTGGATAGTGTAGGGGTAAAAATTACTATACTAACTCCAGGGGGGTGTAATAGTAGGGTAAGTGATGGATAGTGTAGGGGTAAAAATTACTTATATATTTTAAAAAAATCTTTTTTAAATTAATAATAAAATTACTTAAATTAATTAATTAAATGTATTTAAAGTACATTTCAAAATAATTATAATTTTTAATATTAATATTTTGTAAATTATTAATGTTTAATTAATAAAAAAAAAATTTTTAATCAAATAAATGTTTTAATAAAATGATATACTTACATATACTTACGTTGTAATGGCATGCGTTGTAATAGCATCTGCTATGTAATGTCATGCGTTGTACAGGCATTCGTTGTAAAGAATCCTGCGTTGTAGTAGTTGCGTTGTAAAAGTAGTCCGTTGTAAAAGTTGTGTTGTAACGGTTGTTTCCCAAAAACGCCGTCAGACTCGTCCTCTGTATCCCTCGACACAAACACATCAGTCAACACCTACGGAATCTCCACTGGCTCCCCATCGAGAAGAGAGTCACTTTCAAGATACTCACCCATGATTACAAATGCCTACACAACATCGGACCCCAATACCTCAACAACAGAATCACCTTCCACGCACTCAAAAGGAACCTCCGATCTGCCAACCTCGCCCTCGCCGAAACCCCACACATTCAAAACTGGGGGAAGATCCTTCTCCTACATCGCAGGCAAGACCTGGAACGAGCCCCTGATTAACATCAGATGCACCCCCTCTCTGAACACCTTCTGGAAGGCTCTCAAGTCCTGGCTCTTCGGCTGAACAGAACTTCCGATCCCCCAGCACCTTGAGACCCTCATGGGTGAGTAGCATGCTCACAATTCCCCTGATTGATTGATAGATTGATTGCATATAGCCTTGCTGGGCATTGTTAGTGTCTTAGAGCCTTATTATGACTTTTTGGGTGTGGGAGTGGGTCCGCCACTCTGCTGCCTCGTTGCCATACTGACAAAACAGACAACCCACCAGATTACAACTTTTTAACTCACTGGTGAGCAGTTATTTGGAGTTCCCACGGTTGTGCCTTTAAAATAAGCACCGCACTGGGAACATCAAATCATGTTCCTGCAAGGACTGAAACAGGAACATGGGGGTGCATGCAGAAAGAGGCACCAGGCGCTGTAGGGCCCCCTTTGTTTCCTCCCTGCCACACTATTCATGGTGGTCGCACTGCATTGAAAAGTGTGGAGGTGAGTCAACTCGTAATATGCTTTATTTATTTTATTTATTTTGAAAGTTTTATATAGCGCGAACAAGATCTTTGCAGATATCAGAGCGCTTTACAAAGCAGGGGATACAAACAGGAGAGTGAATAACAGGCCATTAGGTATAGCGTAGTTGTAGGTAATAAGTGGGGTGGGGTAGGTACATGAGGGAGCATAATAAAACAGGTACATCAATAAAGCAAATAGTACAAGTAAGTGTGAGCATAGACAGTCAGGTAAGTCAATAATACAAGTAATACAAATAGTCGAAGGGATCAAACAGATACTACAGATCGGTGCAGAGTCTTTAAAAATCCACGTTAATAGTTCAAGTGTATTTAGCCATGAGGATAGCTTTTACTTCTTTCTTAAAAAGTGTGATGGAGGAGATGAGCCTGGTTTCAGGAGGGAGTGAGTTCCTGGGTGTCATACCTGAGAAGGAGCGTTTATAAGTTTTTTCCTTCTGGAATCTTCGAGGTTTTAGCAGAAGATTGTTTGTGCCTCTAGTGTTTCTAGGACCGCCAGAGATTGTCAGCTTCTGGGTGAGGTATCCGGGTGAGCTCAGGTGTACAGCCTTGTGAGTCATGCAGGTGATTTTCAGATGTATTCTGGCTTCAAAAGCAGCCAGTTCAGGGATTTCAAGTCAGGGGAGATATGAGAGTGTTTTTTTGACCCAGTGATGAGTCTCGCTGCAGCGTTTAGAGAAGCTCTTAGGGGTTCAGTAGTAGTTAGAGGGAGACCACAGAGGGCGACACTGCTGTATTCTATTCAAGGGATGACTAGTGCTTGTACTGCAGTTTGGAAGTCTTTGGGTGGGAGGAAGGGTTTAAGTTTCCTCACGGTATTGATTTGGTAGTTCGCTCCCTTAGTTGCCTTGCTGATATGTTGCTGCATATTGAGATTGGTGTCGAGTGTTATGCCCAAAGATTTTGCTGAGTCCACGATGGTGGGTTGGACATTGAGTGCAGTTAGGTGTTTAAGCCAAATTTGAATGGTAGAGATCTTCGCGGGAGGTGAGATCAGAAGGAACTCTGTTTTCAGAGCATTGAGTTTGAGATGATTATCGGCAAGCCAGGATTGGCTGTTTATGATCATTGAGTTCAGGAGTAAAATGTCTTTGGGGGATTGTAATTTGAGATATAGTTGGGTGTCATCGGCGTACATGTGAAATAGTACATTGGATGCTTGTAGCAAGGTGGTGAGAGGTTCCATAACTAGGTTGAACAAAGTTGGGGATAGGGAGGATCCTTGGGGGACGCCTAACGATACAGGTATTGGCGAGGACATCAGGTTGTTGCTCTTGAATTTCTGCGACCTGTTGTGTAGAAAGGAAGTGAACCACTTGAGAACAGTCCCAGATAGACCCATTCTTGTGTTTAAAAGTTCGAGTAAATTCTCATGTTTGACAGTGTCCAATGCTGAAGAGAGATCAAGAAGGATGAGGAGGCAGGTATCATTTTGATCTAGAATTTGAAGGGCGTCGTCAATTATGTGAGTCATAGCAGTTTCTGTACTGTGTCCTGCTCGGAAGCCTGATTGATGAGGGTTGAGGAGATCAAACTGATCAATGTGTTTAGTCAATTGTAGTTGTGCACATTTTTCCAAGAGTTTGGAGAGAGTGGGAATATTGGTAATGGGACGGTAATTGTTTAAATCAGATGGGTCGGCTGTAGGTTTCTTTAGTAAAGGTGTGACTTGTCCAACTTTGAGGGAGTCAGGGATGGTTCCTTGTTGAAGTGAGCTGTTGATAATTTTAGTCCAGAGTGGAAGGAGCAACGGGGTGAAGTCTTTGACAGCGTTAGCAGGGAGGGGGTCCGTGAGGTGATTTGATGGTTTCAAGGTGCTGAGCAGTTTGCCAATTTCTTCTTCAGAGTAGGTGTCAAAGGATGACCATGTAGCATTGTTTTTTGGTTCAGTGGGTGCTATGCAGTGGGGTTTGGAGTAAAGGCTTGCGTCAATGAGGAGATCACTCTTTATGTTGTCAGTTTTTTGGGTAAAGAAGGCAGCAAAGTCTTCACAGGAGGGTACTTCGCGCGTAGTGCTGAGTGGTTAGGCTTGTTCCTTGGATTGTGTTCTGATTAGCTCAAACAGTTTTCTCGGACGGTTTTTTGCTTGGTCGAGTTGGAGGCTCAAGAAGTCTGATTTTGTGCGCTTTATTTTCCTGAAGTAGGCGTTTCTCTTTTTCTTCAGGATTTTTAGGTGCAGTGCAGAGGGAGCTGATCTCCTGGTGCGCTCTGCCATTCGCATGGCTCGTCTATCCTCATTGAGACTCCCGTCGTACCATGGATTGGAGATTTTAGCAGAGACTCTTTTTAGCTGCATGGGTGCAGCCTCATTAATTATTGAGGTCATGGCGTTGAGATAGTGGTCAGTCAAGGATTGGACGTCTGTAGCCCCAGTAGGCGGGAGTAGGAGGTCGCAGCTGTTCGGGGGTAGGGAGTTTGGGTTGAGTTTTTTCAGGTCTCTTTTCCAGACTTTAGGCTTGGAGGATTGAACCGTGTTGAATTTGACTTTTTCATTGATGAAGAATGTGACAATATGATGATTTGACCAGTCACAGGGTTGGATAGACTCAAGTTGGATAGCGTCCTCTTTGGAGATGATAAGGTCGAGGATAGAGCCTTTCTCGTGGGTCGGGCTGTTGCATAGTTGTGTGAGGTCAAGGGCGTTGAGGAAATTTGTAAGACTATTTACCACCGCATCATTGTGATCGTTCCAGTGGAGGTTGAAGTCACCAAGGTATATTTGGGTGAGCTGTCGTCCGGAATAGGTTGAGATCATATCCATGATTTGTTGGGCGAAGGTGAGGTTGTCCCTGGGTGGGTGGTAAATGCTGTGAAGAGAGCATATCAGTTTGCCCTCACTGATAATATCGAGGCAGATGTATTCACAGGAAGTTGGGGAGGGTTGGGAAGGTGCGGTGACTTTCAGAACAGAAAGGCTGTTCCTGTATATGCATGCGATTCCACCACCTATCTTGCCAGACCTGTCAAGTCTAATGATGTGGTAGTTCGGGGGAACCAGAATGTCCATTATAGGTGTAGAAGATTCGGTTAGCCAGGTTTCAGTCATGATGATTAGGTCAAGGTCCAATGTTAAGATGAGATCAGCGATGGCGGATGAGTGTCTAGAGGCCGATCTGCAGTTGAGGAGAGTGCATTTGAGACGGGGTGTGTCGGGGGAGGTAGAGGGTTCTAGAGCGAGGGGGACTTTTCTAAGGTTGTTAGGGACGGAGATTCTGTTGTTTAGTGTGGGGGGTCTACGGGGATTTGAGTGTATCGTGAGAATGGAGAGGTGTGTGGCGGTTGTGTGGTTTAGGGGAGCTGGGTCGTAGGAGCGGAGGAGGGTGAGTGTGTCGAGGTCCGAAAGAGGGTTGCATGGGCGACGGGGGCGGTTGTTGCGATTGTGCACAGGGATCGCGGTCCAGTGTAGGGGGTGTGGAGTGGGAGAGTCATCCGGAAGGGTGGGGGCAAGTTGGGAGGGGGGTGGTGGTGAGTGAGGGGTGTCTGGGGTGTGTGAAGAGTATTCAATTCAATTCAATTCATTTTGCTTTATTCGATTTTTGTTTAAAAATCATAAAAGCGTACAGTTAAAAACAATCATAAAAACATACATACATTAGCACAATATCTGTAAGTTAGAAAAACATACACCCAGCCTGTGTGGGTAATTTCCTTGGTAATTACACGTATTTCAAAAGATTAGCATTCATAGTTCTATCGTTACAAAAAAAGAAGAAATTGTCCCATAATATAAGCAAATTAATAGCGCTTTCCACTCTTATAACTATTGTACAGTGGTTCCGGCCTGTTGAAAGCGTAAGGGCTACTACCATTCCATACACAGGCGCTTCTACCCATCAGATGGTTGTACCTTGCCTTTGGTCTTGAAGGGGAGATGTATTGCGCACTAGGGTAAAAGTCATGTAAGTCCCCGGTGGATATAGGGCCGTCTCCTTCTTGAGGCTGCCAAGTTTGTAAATATGGGACAACATATCTGTTCCTAAAATTTTACTAACACTAGATCACCGGGAATGTCTTTTGGGAAAGAGCCTAACCAGCCCACCCTTCTAGCACTCAATATTCGTCCATCAAGGTCGGTGGCAGGGGTCTATTATTTGCTAGCCAAAACGTAACCTTGTTGAGTAAGTCTTGCTGTCTTTCAGATTTACCATATGGGAGTGCTGGTACTCCCGCCAGGACAGACACAAATGGGGCAGCCTCCGGGGGTAGGTGTATATGGGGTACCTTTGTAGTCTCTGTTCTAGCAAGGTTATGCTGCGTTGATATGGGTTTGGGAGCGACCTTTGGAGCTTTCTTGACTATTGTATCAGGGGCTAGCAACTGAATTTGAGCATTTTTGCTTATTGTAGGTGACTTGGTCTCTTTAAAGGCAGCTTATGGCTGAGAGCGGTTAGATGTTTTGATGATTTTGGTGGGTGGGAAGCTATCCTTAATCATTTCTTCTATTCCCGTCAGCCTATCCCCTAGAGTGCTAATTTTTTCCAACAAAAGTGATAAGAGGGATTTGACCAGTAGTTCAATCTGGGACAGTAATGCCTGCTGAGAAGGAGGCACTGTCTGGTTAAACTTTGCTGCTGTTTCTATAGTTAAGGGGGAATTATTAGAAGACAATGAAGATGAAGAGGGGCTTAGGCACAGTTTTTGTGGCTTTGGGTAGTTCCCATTTTGTTTAACCCCATCACGCTTCCTTTTGACACAAGAGATCTGTGGGAGTACTATGCTTTGGGTGTTAACTTTTTTAGGTGAGAGGGGGGATTCCTGCGGGCAGTCATTAATAGGTAATGTACAGCCACTAATTATGGTGCAGGATGGAACTTATCAGCGCCTCCAGGCGCACACTGATTGGCTGTGGCAGCGTCCAGCCGCTAAGGATCTTGGGGGATGTGGTTCCCTCTCCCGGCGGCCATGCTGTGATGTCCTGGCAGCGGCGGCAATGGCGGGAATGGCGGGGCTGGAGGATCGCTCGGATCCAGGAGCACAGGGCAGAAGGTATTGGGCAACTCTGTCCACAGAAAATGCCTCCCTAATTCTTTGATGGTGTGAATGTCTTCTTTGATGGTGTGATTGTCTTCTTTGAGCTGGAGGGAGGTGGACATAATCTTGTCCAGCGTGGGATAAGTGTTGGTGTTGGGGATGGAAATCATGGGTGAGTGACTGACCTGAGAATTAGCGTGCGGGTGGGGGGGTGGGTTGGTGTTCATGTTCGTGCAGCGCTCCGTGGCATCGGTGTAGGGGTTGGTGTTAGAGAGGAGAGAGGGTTTGGGAGGGATGGGTGTGGATGAAGTAGGGAGGAGGTTGCTGGTGTAGATGAGGGCATTGGTGGCAGGCGGAGAGAGCCGGGTGGAGGTTGAGTGTATGTTAGTGGTGATGGGGGAGCAAGTAGGGTAGTGGGGGCTGAGAGTGGGGGGGAAATGGGATTGAAGATGGTCCTGTTGTGGGGAGGGGGAGTTAAATTAATAGATGTGGTGTGCTCTGCGTGGTTAGTTAGAGGGTGGTAGTGGGGACTGAGAATGGGGGGGATAAAGGGTGGGATTTGTCGTTATGCGTGTCGTTCTGGTGCTGAACTAGGTTAGAGGGGTTGTGGGTGGGAGCTGTGATGTCAGGGGAGAGAGGAATGGGAGTGGTATGAGTGGGGGTCCAAGGGTTGGTGGTGGGGGGGCGGCTGGTGTATGAGGGGGAGAGATTTGTGTTTGTGATTGAGAAATGTGGGGTGGTTACAGCAGGTGGGTGAATGACTAGGGTGCTGGGGGTAGAGGTGAGGTGCGTGTCGTTCTGGTGCTGAGCTAGGTTAGAAGCGTTGTGGGTGGGGGCTGTGAAGTCAGGGATGATAGTACTGGAGGAGATATGAGTGGAGGTCCGAGGATTGAAGAGGTGCTCTTTGAAAGTGGGGAACAGGTTGTCTAGTAGTTCCAGGTTCCTGTCTGTGGATTGAATTAGGACAATCCCGTTATTGTAGATAGTAATGGTGGTTCTGCCTGGGAAGAGTTGGGATGGTGTGATGGAGAGAGTTAGGCCATGAGCGGATTTCCTGGTGGTGGAGACGGTGAGTAAGGTGAGGAACGCTTTTCTCCATTGAACTCTGCGTGTGGTGTGGAAGATGATATCGATGTTCAGGGATTCATTGAACGGTGAGAAGTAGGTGTCGGCAAAGGGGGTTTCGGGGTGGGACCTCAGAAAGTTGTGTTTAAAGCGTTTAGCGGCTTTTGTGGTGAGTGTGGATGGGTAGTTGATTTTATATGTGTGCTTGCCGATGGGATCCATATTGGGATGGCGGTATAGGTGGGTATGGGACGGTGAACGATAGGGATACACATGTGCAAAAAGCCAATGCAAACAGTAAGTGACACTAGTGAGTAGCCAAAATAATCAAAATATAAGAGGTAGCAATCGGTGCAATCCAGGAATAAAAAGTGAAATGGGTGCAGCTTACAAAAATGTACAAAAATATTCAAAAATATATGAGGTAGCAATCAGTGCATTACAGGAATAAAAGTGAAATGGGTGCAGCTTACAAAAATGTACAGTACACAAGTAGAAGTATAATACTGATGATATACTGGAACAAAATACAACACAAAATACAGGTGCAGACAAACAGCCACATGGGTCAAAAATGACACTAGTGAGCAGCCAGAAATATATGAGGTAGCGATCGGTGCACCACAGGTGAAGAAAAAGTGAAATGGGTGCAGGTTACAATAAATGTACAAATTACAAGTAGAAGTATAATACTGCAATAAAAGGCAGACACTTAATCACACAAAGGATTAGATACAGAGCTATGAAAAGTGTGCGGTAGTTGAGATTAGTCTAAAAAGGCCAGTCCTTAGGGTATGGTCAGATAGTTAGAATGCCTAGTCCATGATGGCCGCCAAAGAAAGAGAGAGACCAGTCTAAAATGGCGGCCACATAGGGGAAATAAAGACGATAGTCCTCTGTTTGTTGTTGTTGCTTTGAGAACAGGGCAAGCCCAGTTCCTAGCTTGCTGGGAGGGAGTCGTATCTCTATTTTGGTGGACTTGTGTGGAGGACTTAAGTTGAGGAGGCTCGTGGGCATCGGAGGTACAGGAGGGGATTTATTGCTACAGTTTTATGACCCCAGCCATTTTGAGCAAAGGAGGTTTTTTTTTTTTTTAAATGTGTACAAGCGAGTGGGGTAAATAAATACCTTTTTGTAAATTCTGCTCAGCAAGTACGTTGATGTTGACAGCAAGGTTATGCATTTATCGAAGGTCTAGCCAGAATGTACACAGCTGCAGTGTGCATCGACTTCTGGCAGGTTGAAGGTTAATGTTCGTGCACGGCCAGAGCAGCTGAGCTGCAGCCCCTTCCGCCTCGATAGGCGTTGTTGTGTGATTCCCGATTGCCTGTTCCCCTTTCCTGCAATTCCCCTGGGCAGCGACGCGATGCCGTGTGTTTCCCCGTCCGCCTCAGGGCTCACTCAGGCATCTCCCCTGGGCGGCGGCGCAACACCTCCGATCACCTCCAGCTCCCGGCGCAGAAGGGGCAAGCTCCTGTCATCCGACGTCCCCCCGGGTCCCGCCCGCCTCGGGGCTCCACTCCGGCAGCTCCTGTGGCGGCGCCACACCTCCGATCGCCTCCCGCTCCCTGTGCAGATGGGGGCAGCTCCAGTCGTCTGTCGTCCTTCCAGACCCCGCCGATATCTCCCCAATACCGCAGTAGTCCAGGCCAGCAATCCGACCCCCGCAGCCGGTGCCGATGGCGGTGCCCACAGGCGTACCTGACGCCTCTGATGGCCAGAACCGCTCGGTCCTCTCGTGCGACGGTCCTAGCCTTCGGGGGGGGGGGGGTGACCAGGGGCTCCAAGAAGGCTCCAGGCAGCGCCACAGCAGGCTCCGTCCCAAGCTCCGCCGATGGCCAAGGGCAGCCCGGTGTCCGGAGAAGGCGGGGTCGACTCGGTCCTCTCCAGCGATCACAGCCTCCGTGTAGATGAAGGACCCTCAGAATAGGTAAGGGTGCTGCAAATGTTCCAGTTACTTGATGCAAATGTTCCTGTTACTTGTGGTATTTAAGTTGCAGTTGCGTTCCTCGGGATGCTGGGTGCAAGGGATCTTTGATCCCTGGTGGTTGAGGTGGTCCCAGGGCAGTCAGGAGACCTCCACCGCTGTGCCCCCACAAGTCTGGCTGTCCGTGGACCACAAGACTCTTAAAAAGCCCCTTATGCACAATGAAACAGGCACTCATATAATAAAACAGATACTAGTGCATAAATGATACTACGATTTATAAATGAATGTTGAGGGAAACATTTTACCAAATGTCAAAAATTTCATAGCATATTTTCAACAAATAAGAAGAAATATGGATGTTCTTCTTTTTTATGTTAGCTAAAATTATTGCCACAAATTAAAACATTCTGCATAGAAATACAAGCTTGAGGGTAGCAGTATCAGTTTTTCAAATTATCATCATAGATGAGGCCCTCATTCCAAATCGTGGAGAAGAGTAATTCTGGAATTACGTCCCCGCATCACTGCAAGTTTTACCAGGTGAAAAAACAAACGTGTATGCTAACCAGTAGCGGCTCATGGAGGGAGTGCTGCGGGCGGTGGGACGGGGCAGGGAGGGGCAGGGTGGGGGGTAGTAAACTACAGCATAAAGCTGAACAGAGTTAAGTAACTAAATAAACAAATAAAACAAATTACATTGAGCACGCTGTTCTGTTCTGACGTATGCCGTAGTTTACTAACCCCCACCCTGCCCCCTCCCCACCCCACTGACCCGCAGCACTCCCTCCACGAGCTGCTACTGATGCTAACGCTTTTCTGCTCACACTTTTTACCTACTGAAAGCTGGAGGATATTAGGAGCAGAAAAGTGCCTGGAATCCAGGAACTACTGGCTGTACTAATCACAGCAATTCTAGGCCCTGCTGATTGTAACCCCTTTTCAGCCCAAAACACTTGTACTGACCAAATTGGTGGAGATACTGGCTGTAATTGGTAACATCACGCCTGGCATTACTGCTTTAAATTACCAGAAAAATGTCCTTAGTGTACATACTTTTCCAGTCGGAAAACATTTCCAATTTTTCCCAGTTCTTTCCAGATTCGAAATTACAGACCAAAAAGCCCATTTTCCAAAAGCTGCAAAGTATGGGCCTCATTTATGAGGCCTTGCATCAGTTGTGTGCTGCTGTTGCGTCACTTTTTGTGACAACGGAGTAAAACATGCCCCCTGTTGGGTCCTATTTGCAAAGTGGCGATTCTAAGCAGATGCGTCACTTTGTAAACCCCTGCGCTACATTATACCTGTGTCAGGTAAAATGTATGCAGGGGGGCCTGTTCCGTCGTATGTAAGCCTCATAGAAGTGACGCAGTGAAATCTATGAGATTTCATTGCATCACTTCTAGGACGCCATTGCGTCAATATCTTACGCCTGCCTCACAGCAGGTGTAAGACTGACACAGGCCCTTTCACATGGGGCATTTGACATTATGCATCATACTGTAAATATGACGCATCATTGGTGTTGTAAGGAGGGTGTAATGAAAAGTGACGGATCACTGTTTTCACGCAGTGATGCATCACTTTTCATAAATGAGGCTCTATGTTTTTTACCTTTTAAGTGAATTAAAAATGCATTTCTCAGTACGGATCCTTCGGCTATATAGGGTAAATGTAACGTTTTCAGAATGGCAGTGCATCAAACCTTTGAACTTGCAATAAAAAGGAACCCCAAATGCTTTGGATGATTAGAGACAAGTTCAGCATGCATTTGCAAGCAATAGCAAATCATATTTATTACAATAATTGCTACCGAGGGGGTTGTTGTATATTAATGGTCAAACATAATGTATGGGAACTATCAAATCACCTCCATTGTTGTAAAAGAAAATGATTAAGTCTATAAAGAAATGTAGATGTGTAATTCATACTTTTTTTTAAAAATTGAAGGACGGTTATAATTAACATTGATAGTGTGGGGATTCTTGTATCTCAGTCTACAGTCTGTAATCATTAAATACCCCCCTCCACTGGTTGTATGGACCTTTGTTCATCGACACGGAGGATGAAGACGGAGCAATCATATTACTAAAAGCTTCATAAACAACAAAATCCATTTAAGGCTTTATAATAGTCAATAAAAAGAAATTGTGTGAATTAAAAGGTTTTATTATCAATCCAATAAGATTTGATTGTTTTAATATTAATCTTTTAGTCATTATTATTACAAATTCAAATAATCCATGAGTCAGTATTTCAATGCAAGGAAAAATACAGAGTTAGTGAATGTTGCAAATAGAATAGAGATAATATAAAAAGCGAGTTCCATAATGGAATTTACCTAATCTAAATTAAGAATAAGAATGGTAATTTCTTAATTAAACCAAAGAAAAAAGGGGTCCGTTCAAAAAAAATAAGCATTAAGCCTCTGCATTTAATCACTAAAGAAATTTTAAAGCAGGAAAGTAATCTCGGATCTAAATCATCATACATCTTCTGAAAAGAAAAGGTCTCGAATGGGGATCTCTCCTGGAGAGCGGTAACCCTATGAATCTTAAAATGAGGGTCCCGGAAGAGAGTGAGAGAGAGCGCGAGCAAGCAATGCCTAACTGTAGGAACATACATTATTATAAAACTGCGAAAGCACAAGTCGAAACAGTTGATGCATCCCCCCTACTCGGCATCCAAATCAGATTTCATTTCACCCCCTCTACTTTCTCTCTTCTCCACAATAGAATACGGAATCAATTCCTTGAAAAGATACTTTGTGCATGATTTGTTCCTCAGACAGTTCTTCCCACCATTCATGCTTCCTCTCCACCTGGTGAAAACCTCCCTATCAGATGTTTAATACATATCAAATACCTATTCACTAACTAACAGAAGGCTTCTGTAAAGTTACAGAATCTGCAGTAAGAAAAATAGCTGGTGGAAAAAAAGAGTTCAATGTGAAAAACAAGCTAATATATAAATTAATGGTTATTTGGCATCAGTGTGTCTTAAGGCTGTATGGTTGTCTTTATATATTCTTTCTTTGGATTCTGCTTGTGGATGTTGGGTGGACATCCCCCATTTGTTTGCACCACATTACTGACCAATGTTAACTATATATGCATAACATTCAAGTGAGCGCTGAGGAACCCAATTAACCCCTTTTGAGTTAAATAGATAAGAACATGCCTTACAATGACTCATTAGGAAAGAGCTATGATAGCTTTTTGGCAACAAGGAAACAATATCAGAGGCAAGTGTCTCAAACATTGCTTGAGTTACCACTCAAATACGATTAGTAGTAACTAACATTATGTCTCAGAATAGAATGTCCAGAATATGCCAATGAGATACACAGTATGCCAGCTTAACTATAAGGCTGGATCATTTTCCCATCCCCCATCAGTACAGGAAGAGGAATTACTGAATTTCCCATCATCCATCTGGACAGGAAGTGAGATTACTGGTTTTCCTGCCAAGAACGTCTTTATATGAAAAAGCCAGGATTCACCTGTGCGCACAGGAAATGGCATCACAGCACTCTGAACTCCTCCTCATCCCAGCACCTACTTAATAACAGCTGCAACATGGACGTGTAGTGGACGTGCGCAGTGGGTGCTTGCAGCAGGAGTACTACTGGTGTGCAGAAGGTACGCCGAAGGCAAGCCCATCTGCGCTCATCTCCACCCGTCTGTGCCTGCACCACTTGCAGCTTCAGGATCCCTTGTCTGATCACCGCACAGGAATACTCCTCATTACTCCTTAGGTTGCTAGAAACCATTCCCCAACTGTTGCCATGTCTCACAACACAGTAGGAGTTTTCAGCTGCATCAACTGCCGGAATCTCCAGCAGCCACAAACCTACTCACACCCCCTACACAAATGCTAACAACACCCTCAACACCCCTTCCCAACACATATGGCACACAGAAATCAACTATGCCTTCCCCCTACCCTACACCACATGCTACAGCAAACCCACACATCAACACCCACCATGCATTCTTCTCCACACACGGTCACTGAACTAACACACAACTGAAATTTGGAACCTGCTGAGAAGCGATGCACCCAACATCCTCTTAATCACAGAGACCTGGCTCAACCTCTCATTGTCTCCTTACATCACCATGGTATTTTCAATGTGCTACAAGATTGCTCTGCAGGACTGCCATCACAAGCCAGAGGGAGGACTTGCTATCATATACCAGGAATCCATTAAATGTATAACATCCACAGAGAACTCCACCCCATTCACGAAACTCTTGCACTTCAAGCTGCAAATCTCCCAAACCTTAACCTTGAATGGATCCCTCACCTACCAACAACGAGCCACCATTACCAACCTCATCATCAACTTCATCGCTCCACCCACCATCGACTCCAGAGCCTACATTCTCCTCAGTTGCCTCAACTTTCACCTGGAAGACTGAAATGGCCCCCACTCCACAGCAACTCTTTAAAGCTTGAGCAACATTGCACTTAACCAGCTCAGCTAGAATCCAACACACACCGCAGGACACACACTGGACTGCATCTTCCGAACAAGCGACAGCATAAAAAAATCCTTCACCACACCACTCACATGGCCCGGCCACTCCATCATCCATTTCCAAATCAATACACCTCAAATCAACTCCCCTACCAGCTTCAGCATTCCAAGCCACAGCTGGGGCAAAATCATAGAAGCAGACTGGTTCAGGGCTCCCAGCACAGATCAAAATAGCACCAAAGACAATCCTTGACAAGGACATCAACAACTTCAACAACTGGATCGAGAACTGTGCAGACTCCCTCGCACCCATCAAACAAAACAAGCATAGTAGTTAAAATAAGCAGGGCTGCTGGTACCCAGAAGTCCTTCGAGACACCAAACAACACTATAAACAGCTAGAAAAGAAATGGAGAGCCAGCCACTACATTTTCGACAGAGCTACCTTCAAGACTGCACCAGCAAATAAAAGACACCAAGAAAAAAGCATCAGTGGACTCCCTCGCATCCATCAAACAAAACAAGCATAGTAGATCAAATAAGCAGGCCTGCTGGTACACATAAGTCTTTCGAGACACCAAACCACACTATAAACAGCTATAAAAGAAATGGAGAGCCAGCCACTACATTAGCGACATAACTACCTTCAAGACTGCACCAGCAAATAAAAGACACCAAGAAAAAAGCATCAGTGGATAGCATCAAAAGTAGCTCGAATAGCTGCAAGGAGATCTTCTCGACTGTCAAGGATTTTACCTCTCCCTCAGACACTATCAACAACATTGCTGCTTCCCAACAACTATGCAACAACCTATCCAACTTCTTCCACAACAAATTTGCAGAAATCTACAGAAACTTTGCAGACCAACTCAACCCCAAAGAAGTTATTTCTAAGCTAGCCACCTCTAACCAAAACAACCACCTGACTGAATGCACAGCCCTCACCAGAAACAACACAGCTGTAATGTTGCAGACTATCCATTCTAGGGTCCGTATGGACCCATGTCCCCACCACATCCACAACATGAAAACATCACCAGACAGCACCATCCTAACCCATCTCATCAACACCTCCATCATGGCTACCACTTTCCTGGATGAATGGAAACTTGCAGAAATCAACCCCCTCCTCAAGAAGCCCACAGTCCATCCAATCAACAAAGCGACTTCAGACCTATCTCCCTGCTCCCCCTGTTATTATTCCTACAAATAACGTTCAGTGATGTCAAAAGGCATATCTACCAACACTGTGCCAGGATTTTCAAAGCTTGGAAGGTACATCTGGAAGCTGAAAAGGACCTTGTAGGGGATCACTGAAGGATTTTCTAGGCTGATTATATAAAGCTCTCTGGACTCCATACAAGTGATGGACCTAATTTTAGACCTGAACCTAATACTCTAACTGTTAAAGACTGCTTTAAGTCACAGTTTTTCCTTTCCACTAGTGAATCATCCTCAGAATGATAGGGAGAGGAATAATACACTACTGAATATGTCTTGATAAAGAATTGCAAATTTTTAATACCAGTTGCAGTGTTAGCCGATTGTGGCGGCCCCACACCAGTAGACATCTAGAACATGAATCCACTGCCAATGGAATACATTTAAATGAACCATCCAAATGTAAAGGTCTGCTGTGGGCAAAATAGACACACATCAATGGTTTGTTTGAAATTGAGAGGTGTCTGCTGTCGGCGAACTGTGGTGGAACTTTTCATTTTCTGACAAATGTCACAGCTGAGGACATAGGCCCACATGCATCATTGTGTCATTTTGCATTTCTTAATTTGCGAAAAATAAGGAATCGCAAATTAAGAAGTGCAAAATGCTATGCATCATTTTTTTCGGTATTTCTTTGTGATTCGGTAAAAATCGCAATTTTTACCGAATCCCAAAGAAATACCGAATTCTTAAGTTAATTTTCGCAATTCCCATTGATTCCTATGGGCCAAAAGGCCCATAGGAGTCAATGCAAATTGCGAGTGGCACTTAGAAAATTTCATGGGTGCAGGGGGGGGTCCAAAGGACCCCCCCATGCACCCCTGAAATGTATTTTTCGCATCATGTTGCACACACACATGTCCTAAGGACATGTGTGTCCGTAACATGAATGTTGAAAAAAAAGCATTTTCAACATTTTAAACACTTTTTCCAAATTTACCGAGTGGTTCAACCACTCGGTAAATTTGGCACCCTATTTGCGAATTTTCACTTTTTAAAATAATGATGCATTACTTTTAAGAAATCGCACATCTGCGACTTCTTAAAAGCACCCACAATTTTAGAATTCGCAAACATGTTACGAATTCTAAAATTGCTTCATGCATCCCAAAAAGCACTTTTGCATTCGCAAACGGCCGATTTTAAGGAATCGCACCGTTTGCGAATGAAAAAGTGCTTGATGCATGTGGGCCATATTGTTTAGTCTGTTTCTAAAGACCATACCACAAATAGCGTTTCTGTAGTAGGGAACCTGTAGCCGCCACGCCAGCGTGGGCAGATGCTAACCCCTCATAAGAAACTATGATTAATTCTAGTCGGTGGTCTATGTTTGGTACCACTTAATTCTCCACTCCAGGAATGCAAGATTAAGGAATGGTTTGGGCACTCAATAGATAGAAATATTTTGCTAGAATTTTTTTAGGTAATGGTGTACCAGTATGTGAAGCATTGACAGCAACCATGGTGTCACCATCCACTCTTATGTGTGAATGTGTAATTGCAGCTACTACAGCAGTCTGAACTACTGCCGTTCAGAGTCATCAGCCAGTGAATTCCCCGCGGTACAAAAGGGGGTGGTGATGGACAGAGCATCTGAATCAATCAAACACTCACACCCAGTCAAAAGAGCTGGGTTTAATCCATCACCGTTCTTTAGCCCACTCTGCCACCCCAGTTCAGACATGGCTATATGCAAATCAGTCTGACCCTGTGCCTCATGGAAACAGTCCAGCCCGAACTGCCAAGCCATGTCTTCCCTGGACCGGAAACAAGCTTCCAAGGACCGGTATCTGGCATTTCAGCCGTCTTCAGCCCGGCTTGCTTGAATCCAGCGGCAAAGTGAGCAAGGGACTCACGTCTGAGCATACCCTGCCACACTTATGGCGGCCAAAAGTGGTACAAAAGGGGGTGGTGATGGACGGAGCATCTGAATCAATCAAACACTCACACCCAGTCAAAAGATCTGGGTTTAATCCATCACCGTTCTTTAGCCCACTCTGCCACCCAGTTCAGACATGGCTATATGCAAATCAGTCTGACCCTGTGCCTCATGGGAACAGTCCAGCCCGAACTGCCAAGCCATGTCTTCCCTGGACCGGAAACAAGCTTCCAAGGAAGGGTTTCTGGCATTCCAGCCGTCTTCAGCCCGGCTTGCTTGAATCCAGTGGCAAAGTGAGCAAGGGACTCACGTCTGAGCAACACGTATTCCAACACGTTGGTGACTCAGTATTATTACATACGCCTGTGGCAAATATTCTTTAACCACATCGCTGCTGTGGTTATTTTTCCCCTGTGCTGGAAATTGCCAATTTGCTGGTGTCATGACGAGCTCAGCTCGTCATCAGCACAGCTCAACTGTGCCTCATGACGAGCTGAGCTCGTCATGAGCATGGAAGAGGTTAATATGCATCTCTTTTCCCAAAAGCAATTTATGCCTAAAAGATTTTATTTTTGAGAGTCTTGATCTATTCAGACGCCAATATTGTAAATGCTCATTGAAAGACGGGACACAATAATTCAAATCACACACTATGAGTGCAGGGAAATCAGGATCTGTATTTTGCAGTGCCGGAGTGAATGTTTAGAGTTCAGGCAGCTGAGGTTTATAATCCCCTAGAGATTGTGTGAAAGTATTTGAGGATGGAATTCTCCATTCCTCAAGACACCGCGTACTGCTGTGCAAGCAGTCGAATATTGGTGTTTAGTTCCAACAGTCGGCTGGGCTGAACCGTCAGTATATACAATAAAGTCATACTGATCAAGAGGCAAAATGCCACTGGGCACAGGGTATTCTTGTTCATATTGGAGGTATTCTTGTGTTTTTACAGTGAGGTCAAAGACATAGGCTACATCAGGAGTGTTAAGGAGATAGCCTGCTTTATCCATCTAGGGTGAAAGGCTTTCACATTAGGAATGCTGGCCTTTGTGGCAGCCTCTAAGGCTGGAATGGGAGTAACCACAGTTATGCAATTCCTATAAGCCAACAGTCTTTTCTTTATAACAGCTGTCTGTACTCACGTCAGTATTGTTTTTTGTGGGTGCAAAATGCATTTCAGCATTTGAATATAAATGTGATATATATACAATTGGTACAGTATCACCATCATTAAAAGTGACATATGTATAGCAGGGGCTCCGGGAATTATGCGTATTACCAAGTGTTTTGTGTTGACACGTTTTTGTAAGTGTCTGGATGCAAGCATGTCTGTTTGCAGTATTCTCAGAATCTGTGTGTTCTGGTGTCCAATGTGTGCTTGAAAAGTCTGGATGAAATAATTCATAGAACAGTGTTATCTATTGTGCATAGTGTGGTATATATATCCCAACAAAGTTGGTGTGAATATCTTTTAGAACTCCTCAGTAAGGAAAATCCTTTAAACACACAACATGTTTGAAGTGATCTAAGTATACCTAAAAGTTTTCTTTGGGAGGACATTTTGAAAAAATTATTGGGATTTGAAATTGGTGTTGAATTGAACTTTTTAATGTTTGAAAAAAATATATTATGTTGAGAGATATGGATATTTAGTGGGTGCCAATCAATTCTCAAGTATATAAGTGTGTGGATCGTATCCGCCCAACAGGACCCAGGAGGCTGTTTTCCCTGATCTGAGCACTACTGTCTAAGACTAAACACCACGTGTTGCTGGGTGCGGCACTGAGAGTAGAAGGGGAATATTCACAAGGACTCAACTCCAAATTATCCCCACCCTAATGCATCAAATGTGGAGATAGAATTAACACCCCAAGCACAAGCTGGTGCAAACTGCAGGCATCAAGATAACTGCCCCAAAATGTATCTCAGCGGTGGACACCACCAACTATCCCTGAAGAGATGCAGAGTAGGTGTTCCCATGCAAAAACACACAAATAAACCACAACACCACTTTCACAAAGAAACTGTCAGATCTGTGAAGCGAAACAAAAATAGCGATAAGCTGTGGTAGCAGCAGCGAATTAACACCTGCCTACTGCTTGTGTTAAGCCGGATGACTACCCGCAGCATGAAAGAGAGCCCAGGCAAGAGTCGCATCTGAAGACCCACAGATGCCATGGTGACAATCATCATGCATTGCGGATAACCATGAGAGCCAAAACACCCCCCGGAACCACCCCAGGTGCCCCCCTCCACGGACCTCCCCCCAGACATACCCTCCCCCCAGACATACCAATACCGTGCACCCCACAAGAGCCACAACAAACGCACAATGACACACAGTGCCAGAATAAATACACACATGTGTGGCCAGAAGAACGAGAAGGGAGAGAAGGGAGAGAGAGAGAAAAAGAGAGAGAGAGAGAGAGAGAAAGAGAGAGAGAGAGAGAGAAGGGAGAGAGAGTGAAAGAGAGAGAGAGAAGGGAGAGAGAATGAGAGAGAGAGAGAAGGGAGAGAGAGAGAAATCGCCACCCCTGCGCACACAGGCCCAATGCTCACCTGCTGCCACTCGTGTGTCCCTCAGTAGGCACACTGTATGCCTGTGCAAGCTCCAGGCCCATGTCACGCCACCATGGCATGGTCCACATCATGTGGGTCTGCCCCACATCCCAGCAAGTCCAACACATGACGCTGGGTCATCAATGGGGGAGACTACATCAGTGCACACATCATCATTGCAGGCTGCACACCGCTTGGCAATTACGTGTGCCACCAACCCTGTGCAACGCCAGTCAGCGCCACGTAGTGGTAGGTCCGTGTCGGCCGCAAGGCCTTCGGGTGCCACTAACCCTGTGCTACATCAGTCAGCCCCATGTGGTCGTAGGCCTGTGTCGGCCGCAAGGCCTTGGGGTGCCACCAACCCTGTGTGCAGAAAATCATGGGGCCTTTATGATTGAGCACCGTGGAGCGTCCGTCATCCAGTCACCACGGGCAGAGGGAAATGTGACGTTGTCGGCCCCTTATATTAGCGGGGGTCACATGGCCTGTGACACCTGTGCCGGATGGGTGTGGTGTGTGTGCAGACCTGCCCTCAGGGAGTGGCTGTGACATGCTGACAACTAGACCAGTGACCTGCACATCACCAGTGAGTACGCCTGTGACAGGTAGCTATGTGGGCTTCCCCTCAGAGCGTCAATGGAGTGGTCTGGCCTGGCATACGCCGGAGCAGCGCACGGCGTGCAACAATGACTCGGGGCTCTGGGCGTGGTTCAGTCCATGTCTGGACAAGGAAGTGACTTATGCGTGTGTCCCAGTTGTAGTGTCCATGGCACCCGGGACACAATAGGCAATATAGCACACGGTGACAGGCATCACACTAGATGAGCATCATTGACGTAAGGAAAATCACTGTCCCCACTTCCATCCACACATTCATCCAGGAATGATGAAAGACAAGACACAGCAGTGCGTTACTGGATGTTTATTTCACATCCAGTGGAGTGTTGCAGCTTGAGCGGTACAGGGCCATGCCAAGCACAACACACAATATGGGCTCGTGGAGGGCTAGCCAGAGTCCATCCAGGGATGACAGGTGCCGCAGAAGATGAAGGGAGCAGTCCAGAGTCTGGTCGCCGCGTCATTGATCATCAAACAGGATATGGCAGACCACGTCGCAGTCCAAGGTGAGTGCAGCGGATTGTATTGGGGGTCAGTGGGAGGCCATGAGGCCATGTGCAACACTAAGCAAAAACAGGCCAGGTGGCGGAGATGACTGTTTCTGCCTCCTTCTGACAACAATCCCAGCCACGTCTTCATCCCTGTGTGTGTGCTCTGCCTCACCTGTGGGTGTTGCAGTACTCCAGCGATGTCAGTCAGGGCTCCTTGGAGAGCATGGAGCAGCGCATGGGTGTCCGTTAGGGACTGAAGCTGGTCCATGATGGGACCTAGACACCCATGGATGGCGTCCGTTTTGGCAGCCAAGAGGCGAAACCCCACCCGCACCTGCTCATCATGTCCCTCTGGCCCTCAAGGACACGGCGTTGGAAGGCCATGGTTTGTTCCTGGGGGTCTTGGGGGAGTGCCAGGGCTGTGAGTGCCTCCTTCCGCGTGCTTTGGGTAGTGGGTGGGGTCTCCTTGATGTAGCTGGGCTGCCCTGATCCTGGAGGTGTGTTGCAGATGATGTCCATGTTTTTTTGTAGGGTTTGGGTGTCGATGCTGGCGCTGTCCACCTCCTCATCAGTGAAAAGTGGCTGGCCATGCTCTTCAGGGGGTGTTGACGGTGCCCCTGCAATGTGAAGGGGAGATGTGTCCACATATATGTAGCCGCATGGTACATGTTGACCTTCAGACAGCATGGCATTGTACATTGTGACAGTGTGAGGGTCAGGGCCATGAGACAGAGTCATTGTGGGTGTGCACTGCTTGATTGTGCATGTGTGCCATTGTCGCCCTCTCCACCCTTCCAGTACCTGGTGGTCACTCACCTTATTGTGGTTGTGTCCTGTCAATCAGTGCCCGGTCCCCCGACTCCGGCCACAGTCTCCACACTGATGACTGTCGACATCAGCTCCTCCATGTCATCCAGCACGAGCTGTGGCGCTGGGCCCCCACCTCCAGTCTACATTGCTGCCTTCTGTTTGGCTGCGAGTTTCTCCTTGGTCTTTCGCTTGATGTCAATCCATCGCCTCTTGGCCACATTCACTGACCTCCTGTGCTCTCCGACGGCATTCACCTTGTCCACGATGTTCCGCCATATCCCATTTTTTGTTCCCAATGACACATTGGAGGTGACAAACAGTTGTTGAAGGTGTTCCATCTCCTCCGTGACTAGGAACCTCTTTTTCTGCAGACTGAACTTTGTCTTCCTCTTCTTCTTGTCCTTGCTCTTTCCTGTCCCTGAGGTCCCAGGCTGGTCGTCTGGGGTGCTTGTGGGGTTGCGCTCGTCAGCTGTGCCTGCTCCGGGTGCCTCCATGGTGCTTGGGTGTAGGTCAGTTTGTGTTTGGGTGTTTTTTTCTGCTTTTATTTAGATTTTTCCCGCCTGCCATTTGTATATTGCAGGGCTGGCGCTGCTTATCACTGATTTCCTCATCGTGCTTTGGCCCATTGCATGTTTTTTCGTGTTTGGGTTTGTGTTTTTATCTCCGTCGAGGTGGTTGTATTGCGGACATTAGCCAAGGTTTTGGCAGACTATCGCATGCTACCTCCTTGTTGTGAGTTCCACGTTGACATAGGGTTATTTTCCCACAATAGGCTACAATATGTTAAGGTGCGGTAGCATTTTTTGGTGATTTTTAGCAGACATTCTTGTGAATATACTCCTTAGCCTCCTTTCTGTAAATCGCTTGCAAAGATGAGAAAGGGATTGTAGCTTTTTTAACTGTGTTTGGTGCTTGTAGGAGTACACGTCTACGAGAAATGTGGTGCAAGAATTATGCCTTCATTTGACATCTTCTATCCCAAAAATAGGACACTGACATAGGAAATCTTTGTTTTCTGGAAGTTTAATTTGCAGCCATGTTCAGAAAATCCCAGAATTCTGGCTAGATGTGTGTTTAATTGATCATCCAGAAGATGTGATCGACATAGCACAAGCCTTCTGAATCAATTTCATTTAAAGATGATGTTACTGGGGCTATGAGCAGACCAGGGCTATTTTTCTGCCATTTAGGAGTCTTTTATGGACCCCTAATGTGGTGAAGGCAGTTAGAACCCTGATTTCAGGTGCTATATTTTAGCAGAAAAAGCCATTTGAAATTTCTAAATTGGCTTAGATTTTTTTGTGTACTGTGTTGTTCATGTGAATTTTGAAATGCAAAAGTGCGTGCATGACTATTTAAATGTCTGTAGTCTATGACTAAGCAATATGAATGATCTGGTTGTGCTACTGGAAACAAAGGATTGTTTATTGGCGAGATACGAGTCTCAATTTTGTCTTGATATTCAAGTTGTGTTAGAAGTTTCAATCCATCAACCTACATCCTGGTAAGTATGGATATTGAAAGCCTGTACACAAGCCTGCTACAAGATGACACACTAGAGGTCCTTAGCTCATCCATAGACGACACCAAGTGGAACTACAGGACACCTGAATCTTTTGTCCTACAATGTGCAGAGATAGCCCTGAAAGAGAATTTTCTTGAATATGAAGGTACACTGTTCTTACAAACATACGGCACTTTGATGGGCAGCAGGTTTGCTCCTAGCGTTGCCGGACTATATGTGTACACTTTTGAAAAAGCACATATTCTAGATCCAACTTCACCATTCTTTAATGAGATAACATTCTATAAAAGATACATAGATTATGTAATCCTCATATGGGAAAGCACAGTAAATAGACTACAAGAATTCTTCATCTGGATCAACACTCAAGATCCAAATTTGAAGTTTACCCACACAAGCAGTCGATAAAGTATTACTTTCTTAGATCTCGATACAGAGGCACACAGAGATATCCTCACCACAAAGACACATTTCAAGCCTACAGCTAAAAACTCAATGTTACGCTTTGACAGTTTCTACCCTAGACCATTAAGGGAGAACTTGCCCTATGGCCAATACCTCAGAGTGAGACACAATTGTAGTGAGATCAAGAACTTCGAACCCAGCCTGACTCACTAACTGAAAAATTAAAGATCAGAGGCTTACCTGACAAGGTAATCAATAAAGCACAAAAAAGAGCAAGGAAGCAGAACCGCAACAGCCTACTGGAAAATGTTGAAATAGCTGCACCTGCAATTCCATTCACCTGCGTAACCACTTGTAACTCCAATTCAAACAAAGTAACCAAAATCATTCAGAGCAACTGGAAAATAGTAACATCTGGCAAACTGCAATGGGAGAACATATTATTTTCCTACAAAAGAGCACAAAGCTACGAGGTATCCACACGCCCCAAGCAACATATCAATACAAATAATACAGTCCTGAATGCGTGGGGTTTACTGAATGTAACTGGTCACTTTCCCAGCTGCAACTGCAGTGTGTGCCACCTCACCGAAGCCACAAAAACACTAAACCTAGAAATGGACAAAACATGGCATATCAAAAGACATACAAACTGTAACTCAGCAAATGTGGTATACTTAATCACATGCCTATGCGGTCTCCGATATGTGGGTATGACTAGCCTTAAGATAAAGACCAGGATTTGCAAAGAAAGGAGCAATATCCGCGGCAAGCGAAAAACCACAAAAATGAGTGATCACTTTCTAACAGCTGGCTGTACGACCAACGACATGACCTGGGTGATTATTTAACAACTAGATACTAATATAATCAATTTACAAAACCTACTCTTAGAAAAAGAGCAACGTCGGGTATACAGACTATCAACTCATATAACAGTACTTAATGACAACGTCCCATGGAACGCCCTACAGAGAACATAAAAACCACGAATTACTAAATAGTACAGATTAATATGACAACATATACCATCAACAGGGTGTGGTGCCAACCATATAGTCAACTTGTGGTACTTCGGTATTGACATAAATGACCACTGACACAAATGAGCTTTTGTAATAATGTTGAGTATATATCTCCATATGCCAGGGAGTGTGGCCAACAACACAGCAATCAGAGGTGCTTCGGTACTGGTTACATGGACCACTGACACATATGTATGCAGCATTTGCAATATAATGAGTAGTCCACCTCCAACCCCTCCAATAAGGACCTGCTGCCTAATCTGTAGCCTTTGAGGAGAACTTTGTGGTTTAGAAGTGCTTGGGACTCTAAATAGATCTTTTTTTGTATTTACCCCATATGTAAAAGACATATTGTGGGTACTTCAAAGTATTTTAAAGAATATTTTAATAGTTACTCGTTGTGCTAGATAGGCTCTACATTTTTCACCACCCATGTATAAATGCACCATCGCGGGCACCACGTTATTGAGAGTTACCATTCTAGCCTTTTCAAACATTACTGTGCATGCACATTGTTTCTCGTTGCGGTAGTTAGCCCCTACATTTTCACCCCCATGTGTAAATGCACCCTCATGGGCATCACGTTAATGAGAGTTACGAGTCAAGCATTTTCAAACATCGTGGCGCATGCTCAATGACGTGGCCATGCGTTTCACATTGCGGCCACACTCTTTCCATGAAACTATTTCCTTGAGCACAGGACGGGAACGTCACACCAATGGGATCCTGTCCACACCATAGGTTATAGCGAATGATATCCTAGATGAAGTAAGTTGCAGCGGCAAGCAGTATAGTATGCCTAAAGCGTGTGTGCCCCAATGCACTCTTTACCGCATATATTCACTTCCCTCAGAGTCTCCCTACAGAAAGCTCCTCTGTGTGACAGGATCAGTTGGTCCGTACACGCGCTGAGTTAAAGTAAGCCGCATCCCTGTTAAGTCTGTCAGTCTGTGTTGTGTGTGACTGTGTAATTTTTGCCAAGTCACTGTGTATTTCCTTGTTTTAATCATATCACGTGCATTAATGTCACCAGATAAGCAAATGCTTTTAACTTTCGGCATCCACGTGTACCCTGATGAGACACTTTTGCCACTATTCCCAGATATTAACACCTATAGGGGCAAAATACCCGTATTGCGTCACATTTTGCGTAACAGTCTCATTGTGACAACACCAGTGCCACTGGATAAATCGTTAATGTGTGCTCTTACGGCACATTGTAGCCACACATGGCCATCCACTAGATAGTCATCAGGCATGCCCACATCCATTCACATGCATGATGTATCTACTTCACAGCCTTGCAATTTTCAGGGCAACTCTACGCACAGAGGAATGCAAAAGTACTAAACATACATGATGAGCAACCTGTTGACAATTATGTGTGTCTATCACATTTTTCTTTACAGATACTCATCGCGAAGGATCTGTCAGTAACTCAATCCCACTACACTCACAGTGCACTTTAGGGCTTGCGCTGATAAGTACACCTGTAGTGGCCTCCTAGATTTTTTGGCCACACTCACATCCATGTCAAGTCAAGTCAAGTCAATATATTTATATAGCGCGCTACATACCCAGAGGGTCTCAAGGCGCTTGAAGAGGGGTGGGGAATTACTTCTCGAATATCCAGGTTTTAAGTTGCTTTCTGAATGCTAGGTGGTTTTGAGTGAGGCGAAGGTGCAAGGGAAGTGAGTTCCAGGTTTTGGCCGCTAGGTAGGAGAATGATCTTCCTCCCATGGTGGTTTTGTTGACGCGGGGAACAGCAGCGAGGGCTTGGTTGGAAGAGCGCAGCTGGCGAGGGGGGTGTAGAAGGAAAGACGTGTATTGAGGCATTCGGGTCGAAGTTCGTAAAGAGCTTTGTGTGCGTGG
Organism: Lissotriton vulgaris; assembly: GCF_964263255.1. NCBI lineage: Eukaryota > Metazoa > Chordata > Amphibia > Caudata > Salamandridae > Lissotriton > Lissotriton vulgaris. The sequence goes on along the minus strand of NC_141693.1, from coordinate 499,329,020 downwards.
GTGAGGAGGCGGAAAGTTATCCTCTTATTGACGGGGAGCCAGTGGAGGTTTTTCAGGTGACCAGAAATGTGTTCTTTACGCGGGATGTCTGAAATGAGTCTGGCTGATGCGTTCTGGATGCGTTGGAGTTTTTTCTGAAGTTTTGCGGTGGTACCGGCGTAGAGGGTGTTTCCGTAGTCCAGGCGGCTTGTAAACAGTGCGTGGGTGACCGTTTTTCTAGTTTCGGTGGGGATCCAGCAAAATGTTTTTTTGAGCATGCGAAGAGTGTTGAAGCAAGATGAAGAGACGGCGTTGACTTGTCTGGTCATCGAGAGTGAGGAATCCAGGATGACGCCTAGATTCCGTGCGTGATCCGTCGGGATGGGTGCTTTTCCAAGGGCCTCTGGCCACCAAGTGTCGTCCCAGGCGGAGGGGGAGGTACCTAAGATAAGGACTTCTGTTTTGTCTGAATTCAGTTTCAGACGGCTATGCTTCATCCATTCGGCTACCTCTTTCATTCCTTCATGTAGGTTGGTTTTGGCGATGTTTGGGTCTTTGGTGAGTGAGAGGATCAGTTGAGAGTCATCAGCGTAGGAGATGATGTTGAGGTTGTGTTGGCGTGCGATGGTCGCGAGGGGCTCATGTATACGTTGAAGAGGGTGGGGCTGAGAGAAGATCCTTGTGGCATGCCACAAATGACTTCAGTGGCCTCTGACTTGAATGGTGGGAGGCGTACTCTCTGAGTTCTTCCGGCAAGGAATGAGGTGATCCATTCCAGTGCTTTTCCTTGGATTCCGATGTTTCTGAGTCGTTGTAACAGGGTGTTATGACAGACTGTGTCGAAGGCTGCGGAGAGGTCGAGGAGGATGAGGGCGACTGTGTCTCCATTGTCCAGTAGAGTTCGGATGTCGTCTGTTGCTGCGATGAGTGCGGTCTCAGTACTGTGTTTGGCTCGGAAGCCGGACTGTGAGGAGTCGAGGGATTTGTTGGCTTCGAGGAAGGCGGCGAGCTGGTTGTTGACAGCTTTCTCGATGACTTTGGCCGGGAATGGAAGGAGCGAGATGGGGCGGTAGTTTTTGAGTTCGGTGGGGTCAGCTTTGGGTTTTTTCAGAAGGGCGCTGAGTTCGGCGTGTTTCCAGCTTTCTGGGAAGGTGCCGGAGTTGAGGGAGCAGTTGATGACGTCTCGGAGGTGTGGTGCTATGATGGAGTCTGCTTTGTTGAAGATGTGGTGAGGACATGGGTATGTGGGGGATCCTGAGTGGATGGAGTTCATTAGGCGGATGGTGTCCTCAGTGGTGATTGGGTTCCAGTCATTAAGGATATTCAAGGGGGTGAAGGTACGGCAGAGGGTTGGGTGGGTTGGTCTTCGGGTTGGTTGTCGAAGCTGTTGTGGATGTCTGCGATTTTGTCGTGGAAGAATGAAGCTAGTGAGTCGCAAAGGGTTTGAGACGGGGTGATGTCGTTGGAATTGGCAGTGGGATTGGTAAACTCTTTGACGATGTTGAATAATTCCTTGCTGTTGTGGGCGTTTTTGTCTAGTCGGTCTTTGAATGCGGTTTTCCTGGCAGTCCGGATCAATTGGTGGTGTATGCGGGTGGCGTTTTTGAAGGCGTCCCTGGTGTTGGTGTTTGGGTCTTTTTTCCAGGCCTTCTCAAGGGAGCGACAGAGTTTCTTGGATTTCTTAAGATCCTCGTTGAACCAGGGGGCGTTTTTGCTGCCTAGCTTGATTTGACGTTTTTTCAAAGGTGCTAGGTTGTCGGCAGTGTTGCTTAGCCATTGAGTGAGGTTAATGGCTGCTTGGTTGGGGTTCGATGAGTAGGCCGGGGGGTTTTGAAGAAGCGATGTGGAGATCTGATCGATGGTGATTTTGTTCCAGTTTCTTCGCAGGGTAGGTTGAGGATGGTTGTGGGTTGTGGTCTTATTGTAAACGAAGTGAACGCAGCTGTGGTCCGTCCATTGGAGAACTGTGGTGTGACTGAAGGAAATATGTTTGCTGGAGGTGAAGATAGGGTCGAGAGTGTGTCCTGCATGGTGTGTGGGGGTATTAACAAGTTGTTTGAGTCTGAGGTTGGCGAAATTGTCCAGAAGGGTGGTGGTGTTGTTGTCGTTGCTCTTTTCCAGGTGAAAATTGAGGTCTCCCAATAGGATGTAGTCCTCGGAGGAGAGGGCGTGTTGGGTGATAAAATCAGTGATGTCTTCAGTGAATTGTGCACGGGGTCCTGGTGGCCTGTAGAGGAGGGTGCCTCTGAGTGTGGTCTTGGGGTCGGTGTGGATCTGGAAGTGAAGGTGTTCGGCGCTAGAGAGGTTGACGTCCGAGCTGGCTGAGATGCGGATGGAGTTCTTATGAACGATGGCGATGCCTCCTCCTGTTTGGATGGTGCGATCTTTTCGGATGATCTTGTAGCCTTCCGGGATGGCTATGGTGATGTCTGGGGCTGAAGAGGCGTTCATCCAAGTTTCTGTTAGGAAGGCGACGTCTGGAGAGATGGTGTCTAGTAGATTCCAGAGGTCGATGGCGTGGCTGTGGACCTGAAGAAAGCCTCATGAATACCGCAGAAGGCTGAAACTAGTTGACCTACACTTTCTAGTGATATTGAGGCACATTTTTACCTCCAAAGTATCCCGACTATGTTTTTAATCATGTCCTAAGGCCCTTTATTTAAAACGTTTATAAGGGCATCTCTTAGTGACACTTTTATCATTTATTCACATTTCACATAGCACTTCACATTTTTACAAAAACCCGCTCCGCTATAAATCAGGTGTTGAAGCACAGCTGGATTGCACTCGGCAATGCAGCTGGGACCCAGATGATGAAGCATGCCACCTACTAGGTAGGTGAGTGAGGGGGCTTCTAAAACAACCACTGGCTGTCTGCGTTCCCCCTATAAGGGTACACGTCACTAACGATGACTATAACCCTCATGGTCCCGTTCAATGTCCTTACTCTCTAGTTGTTTACAAGTATGTAGAAGGTAAAACATGCACTTGTGAGTTTTGCATGTCCTAATAGTGAAGAAACTGTGAAATTCCTTTTTGACTACTTCCAGGCATATCTCTCCCATAGGTTAACATTGGTATTGCCTTAGAACATCTTAAGTGTAAGTTCCGATTGGGAAAAGTTTGGGTTTAGAGTTTGGTGTCTCTGGACTCACAATTTAAAATCACAATCAATAATTACATTGGCTTTTCAAATCGTTAGTCTGAAAATAAAAAACAAAAGGAGCTGGGTTGTAACATTTGCATCATAATGGCCCATCATCAGGCTAATGGACCTCCCTGAGGTTGATTGGAAAGGAGGAGCTGACACTTGCACCTGAATAGGGCTGTGTCTGCCCCACACAAAGAGCTGCATAACCCCCAGTAGTGAGGCTGGAACCAGGACAGGAAAGGCAAGTACCTAGTGATCTTCAAAGGCCTCTTTAAAGTCACCCCACTTCAAAGGCATAACTGGGTAAAAGTACTGGACCACTGACACCATCAAATCAGAACTTTGCTTGAACCACGGCATTCTGCCTGGAAGAAGAGCTGCGTGCTGCAGGAGGTACTGCCACTTTGCACCTGCTTTGCTGTGTTGGCCTACTGATTGCTGTGCTGTAGGACGTACTGTCACATTACTACCTACTTTCCTTTGTTAGTCTTCTGCCTGCTGCTCCTTAACTGGGAGTGAAGAGTACTGGACCTACTTGCTACATACTTGAACCAAAGTTTCTCCAAGGGCTTGCTTGCTTGTCCCCTGGTCGGGGACCTCACAGACTTTGTTCAACTTTGCTTTAGCAGCTGAACGTTGCCATCTGTAAGTCCTTCCTTGCCTGAGGAGCCCCTCCAATACTGGCCTCAGAAGTGTGTCCTGCAGATGTTTTGCTCCAAAATAAACGCATTGTCACCTCTGCGCCAATCAGAACCGATGCAATGCCCTTTGATGCTGATGCAGTGCCAATCTAAGGACATACCGGTACCCAACTGTGAGGATCTATGATGACACAGTGCTGATACAAGTTCTAGACTGTGAGGCTCAACAATGATGCACTGCCAATCCAAGGACAGCGCTGCAAGGTTCAAAGATGGTGCAGCGCCAGCATTGTAAGAAGTTCAACAGCAATGTGGGACCCGGCCACATGAATCGGAACCAACTCATCAAGTCTTTGATGCCAATGTTTGCTCCATCCAAGGTATGTTTTTCAGCGGGCCCTGCAGGGTCCTGTAGCCAGCCTGAAACATTGGAATGACCTCAGTCTAGCATAACCTCAATTAGACTTTTACCGCTATCGACTTCTAATCATTGTTTTTGGATTTAGTCTTTAACCCCTTGGCTGCGGCAGTAATTCTGCCGCAGCGCTAGGGGGGAAGGGGGGCCGCGCAGCGCCGCCATGCTCGTGATGAAACCACTCCGTCTTGAGCCACGGGCGCGCTGTGCTTGTGACGTGATTAGCAAAGCCCTTCCGTGGCTGGTGACGGAGTGGTTCCGTCACCAGCACGCAAAGGGTTAAAGGTTCGTAACTCAAGTTCTACTCGTTTAATTTTTGTTATTGTGGTCTTGTTTTCCTCAGGTTAATATTCTCTATCTTCCTAAACTGGTGTGGAGTCTTTTTGTGGTGTTTTCATTGTGTTACTGTAATGTAAGTGTTGCACAGATACTTTACAGATTGCCTCTTTTAAGTTAAGCATGACTATTCTGTGCCAAGCTACCAGAGGGTGAGCACAGGTTAATTCAAGTTGTGCAACTGACTCACTCTGACTAGGATTGTGGTCCCTAGTTGGACAGGGTGCAAACCTCTGCTAACTAGAGACCTGATTTCTAATATAGTATATCAGGAAATAGCAATTGATGGTGTACCATGTGTTGGTGTATAAATGGCAGCAAAACCTGAGCCCCAGGTGGCACATTCATCTACTTGGGCAACCTTCTCTAGTAGTAGCCATATTGTGAGAATTCTGAGTTTGTCTTGGGGGCTTGTGTGGGGAAATACTGCTTCAAGCTGGTTTGTTTCTTGTGCAATCCAACATGGAATTTCTTCCCATCAGGTAGGAACTTGACCCATACTTGTGTTGATAGCTATTGCACTAATTGCAGGCAATGCTTTATGTGGCTGTGCAGCTTGAACAGCCCTTTTTAGGGCTGCTGTTATTGTTTGCATAATGAGCTGTGTTAAATGTCTATATAGTCTAACTAAATCTGAGCTTAGAGCACAGAGTTATAAAACCATTAATGGTGCTAAGGTTGAGTATGCTGTATAGCCGGCAATGACTGGCCAAGTTGCTCTCTAATTGCTGAGGGGATCCAGTCTTACATTATGTAGTGGATGTTGTATAGTGCTTTGGAAACAATTGTGATGTTCTTGAAATGTTAGTGGTTTTTATAAATTTCCATAATCCCTATATTGTGCTGGTAACGCTGCTGGAGCATATGTATGAAATGACTGTGAATTTGCATTTGTTGCAGGAAAAATGATCCGTGAATAGAATACCTTAGTTTTATATACTTCTTGGGCCTAAAACACCAGGTAACATCTCACCCTGTAAGAGGAAGCACTTGTTGTTGTAATATTGTTGTTATAGCTTGTCTGCAATTAATAGGGAAAATTGCTGCCTGCACCATATTTAATGAATGGTATTCAAAGAAAGGAAAAAACTATAGTGAGGTGATCATTTTAAAAGGTTCAAATTTTAACAACGTTTAGCCAGAAATACATTTCCTATTTAGCTGAGGAGCACTAAGCCCCAGCACCACAGATGTCTCTATATAAGGTGAACAGGGGCCTTGGGCACATGCAAGAAAGACTTAGGAGACCCACTAAACAAGTACCTGACCTAGAACGATGGTAGTGCCATATCATACAGTTACTACAAATTAAGTAGTACTGTGTATTTGGACATTGTAACCATTACAATATGGGGCCACACATATCATCAGAGTATGTTGGCCTACTTCCTGGCTTGCTCACAGTGCCCCATCTGACCACCTGCCCATGCCAGGGTAACAGATGATATCTGCAACCTCAAACCATGAAAACTAATTTTCAAAAGACATTGTGGAAACAGATCTTTCTTAGGCCTGCCTGTCGGAGACAGAACAATGGTACAAATTGGCTTTTTAAACATTTATTGAAGGAATTGTATTGTTGTGTAAAAAGTGTGAGTTGACATTATTAGTAGGACAAAACATAGCATTGTATAGTGAAAAACATAAACAGTTCAACCAATATAACATTATTATATGATTATATAAGTATATGTATACTCTTATCAAATTATACCTACACTAGCAAGAGCATAGAGGGAGTACCCTCTGCCAGATCTCTTGGGATAACCCAACCCCCAATACCAGTGTATCTTATATCTGTAAGCCAATCTATTGTAGAGCGGTCTATTGTCCTTTGCAGAATATCAATCAATCAATCAGGCGTTTGTTAAGTGTGACTACTCACCCGTAGGGGTCTCAAGGCGCTGGGTGATGTGTGTGTGGGGGGGGGGGTGAGCAGGCTTGAGTCCATTTAGGGGGGTTCAGTCGAAGAGCCAGGTTTTGAGGTTTCTTACAAAGATGGAGAGCGATGTTGTCTGTCTGAGGTGGAGCAGAAGGGCGTTCAAGGTTTGATGCGCGAGGAAAGAAAAGGAGCGGCCTCCCGATCTAGTCTTTCTGGTGCCGGTACCCATGGCGTAGGAGAGCTGGGGTGATCGTAGGGTCCTCTGGGGGTGGAATTTGAGTCGGCTGTTCAGGTATGCTGGTCTGATGTCATGGAGGACCTTGTAGACATGGGTGAGCATCTTGAAGGTGACTTTAGCTTTGATAGGGAGCCAGTGGAGTGTGTGCAGGTGCTGGGAGATGTGGCAGTGTCTTGGCAGGTTGAGGACTAGTCTTGCGGCGGCGGCGTTCTGGATGTTCTGTAGCTTGTGGTAAGGTTTTAGTATATTCCGGCGTAGAGTGCATTTCCGTAGTCGAGTCTGCTGGTGACAAGGGCGTGAGTGATGATCTTTCTGTGTTCGAGGGGCATACAATTGAAGGTCTTACGTCGGAGGCAGAACATGTGGAAGCAGGAGGACGAGAAGCAGTTGATCAGGCGGTCCATTTTGAGTTCAGAGTCCAGGATGATTCCCAGGTTGTGTGTGTGTTAAAGGTTAGAGTCTGCATGGCTGCATCTCAGTCGCATTGTAAAGCATTGTAAGACAATCCCAGCAGAAGTGCTTTTTTGCAGAATTTGGATCAGAGGTTGTTTAAATAATAAAAGCACTGTTCCAATCAAACTGTGTCAAAGGTGCTGAGCTGGTGATTGTTTGTCTTGGAAGTTATAGCTGTCTCCACTGGACAAACAAATGCAAGGACATCATGCTCAATGTTCCTAGCCTTGGGCGACGCATGGAGTGGACTGGCAACTTGATATTATGCCTACTAGGAAATGTAATGCATGCAGAATCATTTTAAGCATGCTTTCATGTACATGCAAAACATGTAGAAAGCCACCATCAGAAAAAGATGTCAAGTTAAATGTGCAGTTTAAAAGAGCGACTTTAGTGCGGGCCCTGTTGAACCTTACAGCACCCTCTCCAGCCAAAGTGATTGAGAAGACCATCAACAAGCAACTCACAGCCACCATAAACTTCACCATCTTCTAGACATCTCTCAATCAGGATTCAGTAAAAAACACTACACTGAAACAGCACTCATCACAGCCCCTGATGACATTTGAATCATCCTGGACCAAGAAGAAACAGCCTCTTTCATCCTGCTCAACCCTTTCCGTGGCCTTCAACACTGTCTCCCACAACAACCTCACAAGAAGACTCCACAAGATTGGCATACAAGGATTCACTCTCAAATGGATATTGTTCTTCCTCACAGAAAGAACTGAAAGGGTCAGGCTGCCACTGTTCACATCAGAGACCAAGAAACCGACATGCGTAGTGCCACAAGGACCGTCCCTGTGCCCCACACTTTTCAACATATTTATGCCACCGCTCCCCAACATCGTCCAATCAAAAGACATCACCATCATCTTCTACATCGTACTCCCAACTCATTCTATCCCTGACAGACAATACAACCATCACAAGAACCAATTTCACCAACTGGATGACCATGGTAGCAGATCTGATCTGAACTAACTGCCTCGAGTTCTACTCCCATTAGACGGAAGTACTGGTCTTTGGCAATAAGACCTCCCCATGGGACTCCACCTGGCAGTCACCGGAGCTAGGACTAACACCCATAGACCAAGCATGAAATCTAGGTAGAACCCTAGACGACACGCTCAGCATGACAACTAAAGTCAATGGAGTTTGAAGCTCATGCTTCCACATCCTACACATGCTGTGAAAGATCTTCAAATGGTTGCTCCAGAACGCCAGTTGAACCGCCACACCAGCACTCATCACCAGCAGGCTGGCCATGACAACACTCTCTACACCAGGATCTTCAAACAACTCCTCCACAGACTCCAGACTATCCAAAACACTTACACATGACTAGTACTTGAACTCTCACAACCCTCCAACATCAAACCACACCTCAGGAAGATTCACTGGCTCCCCATTCAATAAGACAGCCATTTCAAACTTCTCTTTCACACATATAAAGCACTACATCACACAGGACCTGAATATCTGAACAGCTGCACACACTTTCACCAGCGCATCAGACACCTATGCACTGCTGTACTCTCAATCTTGCACACTCCCTGCCACCGCTAAAGCAAAACTGGAGGTCGCTCATTCTCCTACATAACCCCCAAGCCATGGAACAACCTCGCTCAATACATCAGAGCCTCCTTCTCAGTTCTGCAAGAAACTAAAGACCTGAATCTCTGTATGAGAACCTTGGGGACTACATATCTATAAACCTGCCCAATTGCCTGGATACCCTCTCAGGAGATTAGTGAGCTATACAAGTCAACATAACATAACAGTCATTGTGTACTTTTGAACATTTTGCAATTCTTTTCAGCTAACACTTGATCAACTAACTACCTATCTTGAATCTGGTGGCTTAAGGCTTGCTTCATAATTATTTTCTAGCTCTTTTTCAGCACCCATTTAAGGGGAATTCTGGCACTCAATGGGAGCTCATGTGGTCTAGTGTTTCTTCTGTTAGGCTAATTTTAAAGCTATGTTTTTGTTACTTTGCACACACCCCATGAGCATATTATTTCAAATGGTGATCTACAAATACAAAAAAGAACACATGGTGGCAGTGGTATACTTAAGACAGCCAGCACCTCAGCTATGTTTGCAAGGAAGTCCACTTAATTCTCTTAATTTATCAGTGTGCTCAATGTCTTTATACTGTGCCACCCACTGTAATCACTTATATATAGCAGGAACCCCCCTATATATTAATCAATTTGAACATATAGACAGAACACAACAATGGATGTTTTAGAGACTGGTTGAGCCCAACCAGTCGAATTATTTAATGCAAAATTCATCCAGTGAAATCTGTTCAGCAGACAAAATTCTTGACAGATGTTTCGTGGTTACAACATTGACGCAGCCACAGCCGACACGTGTTTCGTCGCGTTTTGCGACTTTCTCAAGGCTTCTAAAGAAAATTGTCGTCTAATGTCAAGATCACGTGTCTGGACCGCTAGGTCAAACACGATATAGCTGGATATATTAGTCCAGAAACACAGATCAAGTATTCTCACGTCCGTGAAGGATTACTCTTCAATTTTTTGAAGTTTGAATAGTAGAAGTAGTTATTGGTTCCAGAAGCGAGGAACTCAGAAATTGATAAACCGGGTACACGCCGTTTCCCTTCCTATTGGTATTCTGATACCAATAGGAAGGGAAACGGCGTGTACCAGACTACTATAGACGTTGCCTATGACTGAATTCGGAATATGGGCTTGTACTGACATTTTGTCCCGTTGTTGGACATCGCTAAAACGTTTAGACATACTGTTTAGGATCCCTTCGACTTACTAAGGAGTACGCGCGAGGAAACACCCGGTGACTTTTTATCAATTTCTGAACCACGAAACATCTGTCAAGAATTTTGTCTGCTGAACAGATTTCACTGGAAGAATTTTGCATTAAATAATTCGACTGGTTGGACTCAACCAGTCTCTAAAACATCCATTGTTGTGCTCTGTCTATATGTTCAAATGGTGACCTGCCTGCGCCAAGTTCAGTTGTCCCAAAACCTATATTTGTCATCAACACTAAGTTGAGAGGAGGCACTCAATTAGTCAAAACAGAAAAACACTGCATTGATTTAAAACCTCTCTAAGTACAACATGAGAGTTGTGTCCACTTTTACAAAAAGTCAATCAATTCAGCAATAAAACTATTACGTCATTGTGCACCCTTTTTGACATTGGTCAAATAGGAAAGAAGTATTGTAAACGGCAACAATATAAGAAGTGCAAAGGACCAACCGCTAGCCCAAATATTAATATTTGTCTTTTTTATTATGTATTTTACAAGTTCCTCATTCGCCTTCTTTATTACAAACAAAGATGTAATTAAACACCCAATATCATCATGGCTAACATATTTTATCCTACACAATGACTTCTTCAGGGCTTATACATTCTCAGGTTCTTGAGAGCAAACAGTACAATGGTAGAAATATTATGTTGTTCTATCCATACGTCAATGAGTTAAACAGTAACCACCCAATTTGTCCCTTGCTGTTCCTAGACACCTTCATTTTAAATGTGGTCCTCAAACGGTTCTGCCCAATGTTCAAATTCCATTCCTCCTGAATGCATTGCCTCCAAATGTTCCATCACATGTTGCTTTCAGTGTTCACATTACGATCTATTTAAGGAGGATTTTTAAAATTAAGGTGGCTGAAACAGTGCTTTCCACCCAAACCCACAACTGACATAAGCCGATATTGGAATCTCACTACTCCTCACAACCTGGCCAAGTCTGCGAGAACTTGACTCAATTTGTTGCTCAAATTCTCAGTAGATCAGAACTGAATTTAACAAGTTCCTACTATAAATCCACTTTTACTAAGCTTCAGACACCCTTATCCCAATGCAAAATACACAACCCCCTAGCTTTCTACTGAATTCATAAAGTGTATGGTAAAGTCCAGACAGACGGAGTGCTGTTGGCACAGGCCTATGATACTGCTGAAAAAATCACAAATTCAACTAGGTCTAAAATTCCCAATCAAAGAAGCAAAAAAACTAATTGAAAGTAAACAATCAGTATCTGCTAAGCTCTTTGAAGGTCTACCTGAGTATTTTGTAAACAAAATTACAAACATAACAGCCTTAATATGTGAGAAAAATATTCTTCCTCCTACAGATTTATATCCAGACTTAAAACATGACACATCAATAAATATGAAGCATTTTCTCTTATCTCTGAAATCTCCCTTTTAGATATTTGAGCTAGTGCCAGCATTCCTGATGTCCTCCTGATTCTGCACTAGCCTCCTGGTTATGATGGATTAGTGTATCCTTCATACAAGAGTTAACAGCTATTTTCAGTATCTCTTTCAAATCTAGCAATTTTTCTGATGTATGGAAATCCACAATTGTTAAACCTTTATAAAAACATAGAGGCATATTATCAAGGGGGTTTATCTCCGCTTTTTTGGCTTTAAAAGCCAAGAAAGCGGAGATAAAATTATCTCCCTATTACCCAGCTGTCGCCAACACCAGTTAGCAACAGCTAGTAGGAGATAGCGACCATCTTGGGCCCCACTTTGCATATCAGTGATATTCATCACTAATGACATGCAAAGTGGGCGTGCCAAGATGTTAGCGACTGGAAACAGTCGCTAACATCGCTATCTCCTATTACCAACTTTTGGAGATATTCGCGCTAAGCGCGAATATCTCCAAAAGCTAACACCTGCCCTGAGCAGTTCTTAACCATGTAATCCAATGGGAGGTGGATAACATGGCTAAGAGCATTAGCTCGCTAATGCATGAATATCTCTGACTTTTCAGCGATATTCATGCATTGCGGACGATTTTTATCGCATTTGCAATAAACCTTGGTAATACCAAGGTTTATCTGCGATAAAAATCGCCGCGGGTTGGCGATAAATTATTGTCTCTAACCAAGCAATAGCGATAATTATCGCTATTGCTTGGTAATATGCCCCCAACTTCCTTGGACCTTGCTGTTTGGAATAATAACTGATCAATTTCACTTCTTCCTTATCGGCTAAAGTGACTTGGAAGACTGGTGTCTTTTACGACTTCAAAACTGTGTTGAAGAGAATTTGTTTTTCAAACTATTTCAGGCTGTGTTTCGAGGTACAAACAATGAATAAGTCATTGCATCAGTGCAATACAAAAGATTGTACCTCAGCACTCTCCAAATTCAAATTTCCATTTGTGTATGGCTGTAAGCCTAAAGGATACTGTTAGACCTGGCATCATTTGTGTGGGTCTCCTTTCCCTTCTACTCTTACTGTCTTCTATGTTGGCTGGATGTAGATGTTATGGGCGTCGTGCCACTGCTAATCAGTGCCACAGCGCGAATGCTCTCTGTATATAAATGAAGGAGGGAATAAGGATACCCCTAATGCCTACATCTGTGTAACCTGTTTGTTAAGGATTACTTTCTGTCACCCTATACAGCCCTAGGAACCCAATAGGAACTTCGTGTTTGGTATGTTTATGCTCAGGACATTGAGGACCATCTTTTAGTAAGGACCATTTATATATCACATGTTGTGAAATGCCTTTCCTGAAAACAAAGTAGTTTCTGGCCTAAAGCTTTACTGTGGGCTGTTGCGAGTATGGGTATTGGCCGTCTGGTTTTGGAGCAGCAGGGTCAGTTGGGTCAGACCTGGCTGGAGAGAGAGATCGGCATTCAAAGCGTGAGGAGGGGTGACTCTTTGATCCGAGCAGGGCTGTGCCTGGCAAGGAGGTGAATGATGTCTCCACCTCCCACTGGCTGTCTGATAGCAGACCCCCTCATTCTGAAAGGGCAGGATGCCACCTCGTAAACCAAGTGCACCCCCAACCCCACCAAACTGGTTCTGACTGGAGTCAGTTATTTGCGACCTTAGAGAACAAAGACTTTTTTAGGTATAAAATGCTGCGCTGGAACTTTGGTCAAGGGTGTTCCTTCTGGATGTCAAGACGAAACTCTGTTCGAGCGAACAGAGGAAAGGACTTTGAAACTTTCATCAAGCTTGCCGAAGAAACTACCCGAGGTCCTAAAATTGAGAGCGCCTCCTGCAGAAGTCTCAGGGACATTAGACTTCACCTCGTCGGAATTCCTGTGCAAGGAATTCTACTGGCAGGTGAGGCCTCCATCGAGTAATCCAGAGCCTCTAGTTCTACTGTGAGGACCGTGGACGCTTGAATCTTTTGCTGAATCTGTGTGGCCGCTGCAGCTAAGAGAGAGCTGCCGCCGCTGAGGGCCCACCTAACTCTGAACCTTTGCAACTTTTGCTAAACCTGTGTGGGCCACTGCAGCTAAGAGAGAGCTGACACCGCTGAGAGCCCATCTAACTCTGAACCTTTGAACCTTTTGTTAAACCTGTGTGGGCCGCTGCGAAAGAGTTGCCCCTGCTGAGAACCCACAGGAATCTGCACTTTCAAGCCCTTTGCTGAACTTGTGTGGACTGCTGCAACTAAGAGAGAGCTGCTGCCGCTGAGCATCCACCATTGTGCTAGCCTGGTTGAGACCATCCTCTGTCGTGTGGGCCACTGCAGCTGAGAGAGCGCTGCTGCTGCTGAGTGCCCGCACCCTTGCCTACTCTGCATCCTTGTGACTTGTCCTGTGGCCCGCCGCAGCAAAGAGAGAGCTATAGCCGCTGAGTGCCCACAACCATTGCTACTTTGCCTCATCGTGAATTGCCCCGTGGGCCGCCGCAGCCAAGGGAGAGCTGTAGCCGCTGAGTGCCCATGGTGTCATTACTGCCTTATTGTACGTGGTCATAAACACTTCACACACTGCCTCTGAGATAGGCCTAACTGCTCATGCTAGGTTACCACTGGGTTGAGCAGGGGTTATCAAAGGGGGTGGCCCTCTGACCCTGACTTAGAAAGAAGGGTCGCTATTTGGACAGTGGCACCAGCCAGTGCAAACTTGAGACCGCCGTTTCTAACAGATACATAGAAAAGTAAGTGTGTCAATTCACAGGAAACACTAGTCAGTAAGCATGAATTCAAAAGAGATCAGGTTTTAATAATAAATAACCTTAGATAAGCTGTGTTCCACTAGAAATCTACAGTCATGTCTAGGACACCAATATCTAAAATGGTAATACAAATAAGGCTAATACAGTCCTGTTTGTTATTGTTACACAGCAGAGGTATGGTTGACGTGATGTGTGGAGGTCCTGTTCTTAAACCCTCCCGGTTGGTGGCAGATGATTGCTGCCAACACGTTTTTCTTTACTTTCTGTAACTTTCTCAAGGCTTAAGCTACAAGAGCAATACTACAAGTTTAGGAAATCGGTGCACGATGAGCTGACTGTAAACCTTTCAGCGAGAAAATCAGGAGACCTTATAATAAAATGATACCTGAATCCAATAACTCCTTATTTGCAGTAACCATCTGTCAGTAAGGATCCTTGATAAGGTAAATCCTACCTCTCTAGCCAAGTAAAGAGGTATGTTTTATGGAACTAGTAGTTATGCCACACATCTAATGTGTTCAATCTGAGGTCTCACTTAGAAAGTTTCGGAAGCCGATATAGAACTCTGTATTAGTAACAAATAATATCACTTTTTGAAAAGGATATTTGATATGCACCCTTGTGAATGATAATGGGCTATAAAGTGCCCTTGATATTAAGTCAGAAGTTCATTTTAGAGAGAGAAATATGTCTCTGTATCGCGGCGAGAAACCGTCTCGTTCTGGAATCTTAAAAAATCCGGCATGTTCGAACTTCCGTTAGGTGACATACTGGGTAGTGGGGTGCTTCATTTGTTTCCTTGAGGGGCACCTTGACTGTGGATCTAATATTGTCAAATTTCACCATATTCAATATCTATAGAATTGATGTGCTTCTGCTTTTACCGCAATTGCATCAGTGCAAGATGCCCTCTACATACTGGAGAACAAATGGTGATGTGGGATCTTTAGCCTTTACGGTTTTTTCTGCTACTTTTGATACCTTCAACCATACCAACCTGTTTACATGGTTGGAATTAGCAAGGTTCTGTGTTGCAGTACTATAACTCTCCTATGTAACTGCTCAACAACAGGTGGTCTTATTGCCACCAACTCTTTGTGCCACACACTAAAGTAGCACTGTATCTCAAGACTTCCTGATGCAGTATGAGTACGCCATTTTAAACTGCCATTTCAACCTGGCAAAATACATCTTTTGATAGGTCTAAACCTTTAATTGCCCATAAGACAGGGTGCATGGTATTCAATAGTGAGGGCATGTATGTTTAATGGTTTAAATGCATTCACATTGACTAACCTACAGTCATTTTCACTGTGGCAATGCAGGTGCTTACAAATCGGGCATGGACTAATATTGATAATAATTTCAAATCCAACCTACTAGGAAGGAATTTTTCTTTATTACTATTGCCAGCAATGTCTTTCCTCTGATCTTGCTTTAAGAACTTTCGGGTGCAACTTCAGCCGCCCTCAACTTTGATTACTTTCGTGGCACAAATTAATGGAGTGGCCAGGTGAAGGAAAATGTTTTAAGGAAGGAAAAGCTGGGAAGGAGACCTGAAAGAGAAGAAATACATGTTTAAATGTGTTACCTCTTAAATTCTCTCTCTATTACTAATTGAATTAAACATAAATTATTAACTTGTTCTTTGAGGGATTTTTTGGGGTCACCCTGAAGTGAGAATTCACAGGTTCTCCATAATGGATCCTGTAATGCTAAAACAAATCTTATCAATTCTTATTCTTAAACACAGCACCTCTTTTAAAACAGGAACTGTTAGACCTGGCATCTTTGGCGTGGTTTCCTCCTATCTTTTTGCCTTTACCTCCTGTATTTTTGATGTTGTGCTGGATTTCGTTTTTGCTGGTTTAGATGCTTTGGTCACTTTGCCACTGCTGTTCAGTGTCAAAGTGCAAGTGCTCCCTGTGTAAATTGTTATTATGATTGGTTATCAATGATTTACATATTTGTGTCATCATGAAGTCCCTAGTAAAGTGCACTGAGTGTGCCAGGGCTGGTGAAAACAAATGCTACTAGTGGGCCTGCTTCACTGATTATGCCACCCACATGAGTAGCCCTAAAATGGTGTCTCGGGCATGCCACCGCAGTGCCTGTGTGCAGTCTGTGAACTGCCATGTCCTCCAGGTCAGTGTCCCCACTGGCCAGGCCTGACCCTTTCCTTTCTGTACACATTGGTCACCCCAATGGAAGGCCCAAGGTACCCCCTTGGGCAGGGTGCAGTGTATGTGAAAGGTAGAGCATGTACTTGTGCAGGTGACATGCTCTGGTAGTGAATTACAGCCATTTTCGTTTTTCACTATTGTACGGCTATCTTACCCGATAGGCTATCATGGGGGATGCTGGCTACAGTGGCTACCAGCATATCTTCCCATAGGAGCAAGATAGAACATACAAGTCTGGTAGTCCTGAACTCAGATTTTAATAACACATCGTTTAGGAAAGGTTGTTTTTAAATCCTGTGTTTGAGAACAGCACTTTTAGAAAGTTGCTATTCTCTTGTCTGACCTTTCTGTGTGCCTTGGCCTGTCTGGTTTGTAAGTGACAGGGGCTGGGTGGCTCCCAGAGTCTGAGTGGGACATCCCTGGGCTGAATAGCTCCACTGCATCTAGAGTGGTGGAAAGGGGTAGCACCTGGGCCTGAATAGGGCTGTGCCTGCCTTCCACAATGCTGGCTCCACCTCCTGCTGGGAGGCTGACGCCCCTGCCCCTCTCTCTGAAAGGAAAGTAGAGGCCAGGAAAACAAAGTGCTCAAGGAACACCTAGAACTGGTTCAGACCGGGCTCAGAGCCCTCCTGCACAAAGGGATCAAAGACTTTTAGGGGTATAAGTGCAGGACGCCTGACTACAGAAAATTAGATCATCCTGGAATCAAGAAGGAACCTCTGCCAAGGAGAAAGCTGGAAGACTGAAGAAGAAGGACTGCCCTGCTGTGTGATGCTGGACTGACCTGCAGTTGCTTTGCTTTTATTTATAACGTATATGCTCTAAGCATGGGCTGAAAATGTGTTCCGCAAGCGGAATTTGCAGATTTTCCGCGATTTCGAGATCTGCAAATCTCGCAAAATCGCTGTAAAATCCGCGAATCAGCGGGGACGAATTTTCAGCCAAGCACTTACAGGGTTACAGCAGCAAGTGCAAAAGTTGAAGCTAATTTTTTGTAACCTTTTACAAAAGGGTTACAAAGAAATTAACTTCAACTTGGGGACCTGCTGCTGTAAGCCTGTAAGTGCTTCCTGGCGCCTCGTTGCCTACTTGCAACTATTCTCTGATCCTGCCCTGACCCTTGAAGCAGGGTCAGAGAATAGTTACAAGTAGGCAATGAGGCGCCTCTCACGAAAATTAAAACTCAACAGGAAGCACTGACAGATATAAAAACAAGCATTTGCAA
Source organism: Lissotriton vulgaris (assembly GCF_964263255.1). Taxonomy (NCBI): domain Eukaryota; kingdom Metazoa; phylum Chordata; class Amphibia; order Caudata; family Salamandridae; genus Lissotriton; species Lissotriton vulgaris. The sequence continues at coordinate 499,311,574 of NC_141693.1, read as the reverse complement.
TGCAATAGGTCTCGCATTAGGAAAGTTTGAGCTATTGGTCTTGAAAATGAATTTTTTTTTATTTATGTGTTGGTTTTGAAAATAGCTAAATTAATAACTTTGTCATTTACAATGTCAATAGTTATAACTTTCGCAAATGTGACACCTATAGCATTTGTAATGCAACATGTTTTGTATTTACGTGACTTAGATGTATTGATATTACAAATTACAATGGCTTTTAATTTTTTAAAATAATTAATACTTAAATAAAAGTGATTTTAATTTATAATGGCAATAGCTTAAACTTTTGTAAATAACTTTTGTGAAGATAATGTTCAGTGTATTTTATTGTGACGAAAATCCAAGAACAGAAGTGAAATATTAACATCTTTTTGTGACATTTGTAATAAAGCTTGAAACATTAAGAGAACATATTTGAACCAGTTGTTGTTGAATGGTTGCGCTAATTGATGCTGGGGTGGCGCTGAGTGGTGATGTGGTGGTGCTGAGTGGTGCTGTGGTGGTGCTGAGTGGTGTTGTGGTGGTGCTGAGTGATACTGGGATGGTGCTGAGTGATGCTGGGGTGGTGCTGAGTGGTGCTGTGGTGGTGCTGAGTGATGCTGGGAACATAATTGATAAGATTGTTTCTTAAGATATAGCTGTGGTTATTGTGTGGGCCAGAAAAACAAAACAGGTACTTGTATGCATTTAGGTGTAATGCCATGGAGAGGAATATGCTAGAAGCACAAGATGCACATAGAACAGAGGTCAAGCTAAGTAGAATTCACAGTCCTTCTTTAATGTCAAATTCTCAAGCATATTGTGGTATTACCACACCCGGTGAAGTGTTACACACAAAACATGCATTCTCTTAATCCATCAGCTGTCAATATACAAATTCTACAGATGAAAGCCAATTATTCACGTTATTTCGTTTGTAAATGTCTGCATTATTGAAGCACAATGAGACAATTTAATTTGAGATGAAATTTCCTGGTTGCAGAGAAAAACACCCCTTCTAGGCAATACATACCCAGGTATATGATATTAGTCAAGCAAAGAGTTCCCCTGAAAGCGTTTTAGGCAATGTTGTGCCTAGCCAACCCAGTACAGACTGTATTTGAAAGCAGAAGCATAACAGCAGAAAAGTGGGTACCTGGGTGGTCTATAGAGACACCTACTCTTAAGCTTCTGAGGACTACTTTGGAAATGACATGATAATGACTTTTTAAATACCTAGGTAATTTTCAAATGTATTTCCAGCATTAGTGCCAAACTCTCCCTCACCTGAGTAAATTATGGTATTTTAATGAGTTATCTTGAACTCATCATCACTCATGCAGGACCACGGTGAATTGGACACCTCCTTATCTCTTGATTTCTATTGGCACACCCCTTGTTTCTGATATAGTGCTACCCTCCTGAGATTCCAAGTTTGACCATTGTGCAGTTTTACCCAACTTCCACCAACGATGTTGACTTTGTAAGGACCTCTAAATTTGTATAAATCTTTACGTATCCTCTGGATTACAACTGCACCTCATCCCATATCTTTAGGCACATCTCAACTATGTTTCTTCTGCAACCACATTGGGATCAATTTAGTGCCTGTTTGTCTGCCACGCAGCAATTCAAATGGGCTTTTCCCTATTCCAACATGTACTGGTGTACAATAGGTCCACGGCATTTATTTGATAGCTGTCTGTACTGGTATACTTGCAGACCCCGCTAACTGCATTTTCCCCATTACCATTTTATAGGGTGCCTCATTTGTGAGGAGCGAGAGGAACTGTTCTTATCTGCTAAAGACTCTTTTGGATTCCTGCCACTTCTCGCCGCACTCGCTTCGCGGTTGCCGCTTCGCCGTTAGGAGCAAGGAGAGAGCTCCTGCGTGGGGTAAAGTTGCCGCCAGCGAGCTGGGACAGTTAAGGCTGGGAAGAGGAAAGCGCATTAAAAGCTAGCAGGGACTCGATCTACCAGGAGTCCCTGCTCTACCAAGTACACCTGGTCCCGCGTTCTGCCTCAGCCACGCCCACAGGACACGTCATCATCTACTATTTAATTGTCACGGGCACCCGCAGCACTGGAGCATCCCGGGAGAAGCCTGGGACAAGGGCGGGACCGTCCAAGGCCATCATAGGCCAGAGGCGGCTGGGGAGGGCTACCCCCCTGAAATTTCACCCTGTAAGCATTGAATTTTGTCAAGTCCTCTGTTTCTACACATTTGTTGTAAATAGTGTCCGTTGCACGATTGTATTAATGGGTCACTCCTAATGCCAATGTCTACTCGGTCAAGCAAGGGAAAAAGGGGGGGGGCTGTGTTAGTGGCACACTAGACCAGTTTATTACACGGGCTTTCTCTGTCTTAGAAAAAGAAATCGCCATTACTGAGCGACGCCTTTCTACTGAGCTATTGTCCCACAAACGCTCATCCTTGGGGTTGCTGGCCTTGGCTGTTTCGCCAGCTCCCACTGAAGAGCGCAATGAAGGTGCTGCTGATGATAATGCCTCTGTTTGTTCTCCTAGTAATGGGGCCGATCCCGAGAGGCCCGCTGGGCACGTTCAAATGTCTAGATTGGACCCTTTGGACCCGCTGCTGTCGGACATCCTAAATGGGGAGCATGAGCTTACATGTACTGACAGCCTCACCCAGGGTGCCTCAATCTACACAGAGGCGGTAAACGCTACGGGGCCAAACATTGTTATAAGTAAGAGGAAAAGAGTCGGTAGTGGACAGAAAGGGGGACGCCCAAAAACCTTTAAGAAATTTAGGACAGCTGCCCATCATAATAGTGAGATAGCAGCAGGACATGGGAGCCTAGGAAAAACAATAAAGCCAGCATTAAGAGCAGGAAAATTTGCTGGTAGTTCGACTCCTTGTAATACAACTGAGACGACCATTCCCCCGTCAAACTCTAATCTTTGCTTAGGCGCAGGATCACAGGCCCGCTTATTGCACAAGTAGAACAAGTTGCGAGATCCCTTATTCTTCCGGTACTGGAGAGGGTAAAGTTACTAGCTGAAAAACTGGACAGATTCGAGCAAGCTACACCTGACAATTTCTTTTCCTTAAAGACACTGATCAAGTTACATTCTAGATCCGGGCGGGAAGATTGTGATCTAAGGAAAAACCCCCAGGTAGACTCTTTATCTTCACATATACTAGTACCGGCCTCGGCAGACACTGGTATAACTCCTGGGCTTTAGGTTGTACACAACCTGGGTTCCTTGGTCACTACATCAAATAGTGTGAACCTGGTAGCAAAACCCCACCTTCTGATACACATAAAGGAAGAAAACAACCCCCCAGGAAGGGAAATGGTTGGGTCCAAGCAGCAACCAATAGTTTGGGTAAGCCACCTAGGCCGAGTGAAGATCACCTGATATCAAATCTAGAATCAAGTAGGGTAATGGCACTAAGGCAAACCGCTGGACAAGTTAGCCTACCGCCGCAGTGCCTACCCTACGTAGTGGTTCTAACTGGAGCCCCGCAGTTAGATCCGGACAAGTTGTCATCCTATCAGGAGCTTAAAAATAAAACAACCCACTGGTTGAGTAAGAATAGGCCGCTTCCGCCCCATTTGGATGGGCAGGTTCTCCATGTAAGACGAACCAATTGGGTTGGTAACAGGGCCAAGGACACTGTAGGGGTTGTAAGGTTTATATGTTCCCACCAGTGTCGTCAGGAATATAGCGGAATTGGTACCTATGACCTGAGGCACTTCCACACCTGGCTTGAATACTTGCAGTATGTGCAGGCCCCTCACTACTTAGTTGGGGGGGTCACAAGGTGATCCAACCCATAATAACTATCCAACCAGGAATATCCTGCCCTACAATGGCTATTCTGACTTTCATGGGACAAAATGTGGCTACTGACACGTTGACTATCGTTGCTTGAATAGTATGACTAATCGTGGGATTGCTAGAATTGGGGGAAGCTCAAATAAGGCAATACAAGGTCTAGGAGAAAAGGATGCTCTGGGCCATCACGAGGATTCGCATGTATTTAGTGCGTCTCCGCTGGAGCTACAGACCAGGCTAGGTAACATTTCTAGCCCCACGGCCATAAGTCAGGCAGGTAAGGCATTAGATCCCATTGAGATAATAGCCAGCTCTACCCTAATTCCACCTGATAATGTGGTGGTGCTGAGTGATGCTGCGGTGGTGCTGAGTGATGCTGTGGTGGTGCTGAGTGGTGCTGTGGTGGTGCTGAGTGGTGCTGTGGTGGTGCTGAGTGATGCTGTGGTGGTGCTGAGTGGTGATGTGGTGGTGCTGAGTGATAATGTGGAGCAGAGTGATGCTGTTTAGCGCTGGCACAAAAAGCAGTCTAACAAAGGGCAGAAGGGCAGAAAAACAAGGAAAAACGAGTCTAACAGAGGGCAGAAGGGCACAAAAAAACGAGTTTAACAGGGGGCAGAAAGGAACAAAAAAGAGTCTAACAAGGGGCAGAATGAATCCCGCCCTGCGTGTTTGTCCACGATGAAGCCACCGTTTTGTGCAATACCTCTACTCAACTGGAGTACTTTCTACTGTCTAATCAGTAAGTGCTCCCTCGTTGGCTAATTGTATAGGGGCAGATTTACAATAACTGGCGCAACCCCAGGGATGCGCCAGTTATTGTGCGCCGCAGCTCCGCCACCCATGGTCCGCCGCATGTACAATGTGGCGCACCATGTGGCAAAAATGGCACAGATGTGTCTCGCATCTGTGCCGTAAAAGCAGCGCATTGCTGGAGCTGCGTGGCAAGCGCAACGCAGCTCCAGCAATGCTCTGGGGGGCCCTATCTCCCCAATGCTGCGTCAAGCCTTGCGCCTGCTTCAAGCAGGCGCAGGGTTTTAATGCAGCATTGGCCTAAAAGTGACTAGGTGAAATATTGTAGATTTTCACTCACCCACTTTTAGGAGGCGTTCTTGCGCAGGAACGCCCTCCCCTGCGCCGGAACGCCTCCTGATGGTGCAGGGCTTTACAACTTGACGCATCTCTCAGCATTGCTGGAAGCAGCTCCAGCAATGCTCGGGGGGGCCCTATCTCCCCAATGCTGCGTCAAGCCTTGCGCCTGCTTCAAGCAGGCACAGAGTTTTGACGCAGCATTGGCCTAGAAGTGACTGAGTGAAATCTTGTAGATTTCACTTAGCCACTTGTAGGAGGCGTTCCTGCGCAGGAACGCCCTCCTCAGCGCCGGAACGCCTCCTGATGGCGCAGGGCTTTACAACGTGATGCATCTCTCAGATGCGTCACGCTGTTAATACCCAGCACCATGGCACATATTTTGTGCTACCCAATCTGGGAGCACTTACTGGATTAGCCAGCAGAAAGTACTTTAGGGCAAATCGCAAAAAAATCCGCGATTTTGAGTGAAAATTTGCAAATTCGCAGAATTCTTTTGCGATTTAGCAGGGAAATCCGCAAATTCGGGGAACGCGAATCCGCAAATTTCGCCCATGCTTAATATGCTCGTGGCACTAACAGTGGTGCTCCATCACCTGTAATCAGTCTCCTCTTGGATAATATGCTTAGGTAACCTCCGAATAGTGTGCATGTCCTTGTGGCAGGGGACATGTACTGCACATTTGAGCCCCTCGCAGTAGAGGATATCTTGGACACTGCTGAGGACGATGTTAGAAGGGGTATTCCTATCCTTGCCTTACAACCAATTAAGAGGTGTTCACAACGGGCCATACAATTGAATATACTAGCAGTAGAGCTTGGCCTAAGGGCAGTGAATGGTAGATCTGCCTCCGACCAAATGGGGGCTCACACTTATAACAGGGTCAACCACTCTTCTAGGATTGACTATGTCCTCCTTGACTTTAAACTCTGGCGTGTCATGAAGGACATGGAAGTTCTCCCGTCCGTTGATAGTGTCCACAATTCTCTGTCATTAACTCTGAATTCCATATTGCGAAATTTGAACAGCCTATTACTTATAGCTGCCACCATGTCAACCTCAGAAGCTCAACCATCAAATTGTGGAAGACGACTGAGGTGGTGCAGAGTGGCCCTTGATAAAAAGAAAATTAAGAACATTGAGGTCCTCTTATCAGTAGCATTGACTGATCTGGATAAACTGTCTAGAGACAAGTGTGCCCTATCTAGGGAGACAGAAATATTTCAGGATATGATTATGGCATTGGGTAACCTTTTCCTTGTCCAAAGTTGCGGAATCTCGCAAAGAAAGCCCAGAAAGCCCACTGACAAAAAAGGCTGGTATACTATTAAATTCCGCAATAAGAAAACAGCATTAATTAAGGCTGTTAAATCTAAATCGCAAGTTCAGATAAGGTTCGCTAGGAATTGTATAAACGGGTAGTCGCATTAGCTAAAAAGGAGTGGGAAAGACAATATTGGGAAGCACTAAAAGAGGCAAGCATAGGGAGGGATGCTGGACGCTTTTGGAGCATTATTAGAGAGAAGAATAGACCAGATGATGCTCTCATTATATGTAATATCCCAGCCCAAAAATGGTTTGACCATTTCTCGAAATTATACTCATGTTCCCAGGGCTACCTGTCACAGCCTATTTACCAAACTTTCCTGGCAAATCCAGTAGAACCAAATGGCTTTCCCTTCAAGCAAAGGGAGGTAGAAAAAGCGATCAACTGTATTGTGCCCCGTAAAGCTGCAGGTCCCGATGGCATTCCCGGCGATCTTATTCGTCATGATTTCCCGAAATGGGGGAAGCTTATTAAGACCCTTATTAATGCCATCGATAATGGCGCAACAATCCCGGAGTCGTGAAAGGGGGCAGAGGTCGTCCCTATCTTCAAAAAAGGGAATAGGGATGACCCTGCCAACTATCGACCGATAAGCCTGATCGATTCCACCCAGAAGGTTGTTGGGAAGGTCGTGCTAGAGAGAATCCTGCAATGGGCCGATGAAAATAAAATCCTTTGGGATTATCAGGCAGGCTTCAGGACAGGCACAGGGACTGTGGAGCAGGCGTTCCGTTTGTTACTTATCTATTGGAAGGTGGTGCTTATAGGCAAAGGCAGTTTTATCTCACATTTATTGACCTAAAGTCGGCCTTTGACCTGGTACTAAGGAAACGCCTGTGGAGAGTTCTATCTGAAATGGGGATTCCATGGTATATCTTGTCGCTATTAATGAGGTTACATGATGGAAACTTTGCGCGAGTGAGGTGGGGCCAGCAGGGTCAGAAGACCAACAGAATTCCAGTGAATAGGGGCGTCCACTAGGGATGCGTTCTAGCCCCCACCCTTTTCTCACTATATGTGAACGGGTGGTGGAGCACCTATTGCAAAGTCCATCTGATGCACCGTCCCTGGCGGGAGAGAAAATTCCAACTCTACTTTTTGCTGACGATACCCTCCTTATTTCCAAGTCCGCTGTAGGCCTGCAGAACCTCCTAGATAGTTTCCAGTCTTTCTGTTTTTTGCGGGGGCTGGTTATAAATTCAGATAAAACAAAGTACCTGGTGATAAATCCGTCAAAAAAGATTAGTAGGCCCCCTGTTTTAAATCTTGTTCCACTGGAGAGGGTTACTGTTTTTGATTACCTTGGTATCCGCATTTCAGAATATATGCAGTGGTCCTCTCACATACAGAAGATGCTTTTATGCCATAAAAGGGTAGGGTGGGCCATCCTTAGGGAACATCGCTCCTCATCTACCAGGCCCATTGCTCTGGTTGTGGAGATATATAGGGCAAAAGGAGTGAGTTCAGCCCTATATAGAGCGGAATTGTGGGGCACATGTAATATAGACCAGCTGGTTAGATCTGAAAATACATTTTTCAATGACCTAATGGCACTCCCACAGAGTGCCCCTACGGTCCCATTGTTATTAGATCTGGGATGCCACTCGATTTGTGATCTGGCTAAACTCCGCCCGCTCTTATTATCGGCTCGGTTGTGGCGAGTCCCTGAGCTAGTGAAGTATGCGGAGGGCTTGACGGAAGTCTTATCCATGGTTGGTTGGCACAAAATCAAGTGGCTCAAGGATGTTACATTCTTGTTATGTGACATGGGCCTTAAAGATGCATGGGTAACCAAATCTGCCCCACCTAAGCCAGTGTTAAAAATAATTTACTGGAATTGGGTAGCACGTAAGCGTTGTTCTGATTCGAATCTGGGTAGTTTAACAGACAACTTTTTAGGGATTAAGGATGTCGCACTCTGCGAACCTTATCTCGACACCATCCAGAACCCATTTGATCGGGCGCTATACTTTAAGATTAGGGTTGGCATATTGCCAACCTGTGAATTTACCGCTCGATGGAAAGTCCCCTACCAGACCTCGCCATATTGCCCATTTTGAACAAACAAAATAGAATCAATGGCGCACATCTTGTTTGCTTGTCCACTGTACTGATCACCAAGGAACTGTTGGCTCAAACCACAATGTAGAGAATTGGGAACCAGACAACACTCTCTGGCGTTGAGTATTTTTAAAAGTGGCACTCTTGTATTGTATGTATGCGGCCTATCAAAGTTTTTAAGATGGGCTTGGTCCATTAGAACTAAAAGGCTAAAATAAATTGTTTAATATCTTATTTTTATAACCTGATGTAATTAATTTTTAAATTATTATCTCTATGTAGCGTTGTTGAACGAACATGTGTACCATTTCCAAAATTTATGAACTATGTCTTAAGCGCCAACGTGCTGGTTAAAATAATTGCGTCATGGTGTTTTATCAGAATTGTAACCTTATTTATGCTTTTAAGATATGTTTTTAAAGAAATAAAGCCACGTCGCCGCGGAAAGGTAGGTGGTTTATAACATTGGGGGCCCGTAGCGGGCCCCCAGTGATTCTGGGGGGTCGGGGTGCACGTGGGGGGTACCTATGGAACCCCCCAGCAGTTCCATGCACAACATGGCAGGGACCGCGCGGTGCCTGCCATTTTGTGCATTGAAGTGCACAGCATGCCTTCATGGCATTGTGGTGGGCGGTGCTGACTGCACCGCCCGCCACAATGGCAGGAATGCTGGATACGCCCGCCACTGTGGCAGGCGCATCCTAATATCCTAATGTCCTCCATCTCCTAATGTCCTCCACGGGACCCCCGCCCTTATGGCGGGCGGTCCCTTTTTGTGTTGCGTTGGCAGGCGGACAAAGTCCGCCCGCCATCCTAATGTGCCCCATAGTTGTGGGGAGGCCTTTACACTCGCTCTTTCAATTCAATTCAATTTGTTTATTTTGTATTGGAACTCCAACAGAGGTCCACAAAAACACATCAAAAGATTTAAAAAGACAAACTTTACATTCAATACAAAATTCTTCCTTTATACATCGCTACCTCCCAAGGGTAATTCTTATATCAAGCGTGCTGAATAATGTGCAAATAGTACAATAAATAAATACATAAGACCATCAAGTGTCCAACCAACTCACATAATATAACATAGAAATATAATGACTATAAAAGATTTCCTAATAAATAGACAGAAAATTAAAAAAATATATATATATTTCATTCGGGGGAGACAGAACCAGAGATCGCGCTTCCTGGGCAGAGTGAATATTTAATTTGATCAAAATGGCTTTAAGAACATACGCCTAGCACTTTGCAACTTTATACAAACAAATAAAACATGATTTAGATCTTGAATTTATAACTGGCACATTTCGCAGATTCATTTCTCTCTTGCTATTTTATCCCAGATACCAGTGACTTCTCTTAGAGGCAGCAGGTTAAGTCTTAGTAGGAGTATCAGCCTTCTAGTCCCGTGAGGGATATTCCAAGATAAATAAGGCTGTGGTTTATTCCCCAAGGCACACCCACCCATTGACCACCTCATTACTTGACCTAGACTTGCTTAAGACGACATCTCTAGCCAAACTAATATGTATGGCTTCTTTAAAATCAGTTTCAAAATAGACTTGGGCATAGCAGAAGTGGGGTTCAAACCAAGACCAAATGTTTCATTTACAAGTACAAAAGATCTAAAAAATGTTGATTGATCTTTTAGCTTGTCAAAACTTTCTATTTTCAGGGCAGCCATAAGTGTACCCTCCTCCCCAAAAAAGAGGGAATTTCCCCACCGCAGAACCTCTGCCAAGGATAAAATAAAAGAAGAAGCTAAACCAAATTTGAGACGTAAAACATGTGAAGTGGCCAAAGAATTTAAATTGCAAATTTGATGCAGGATTTTTCCTTCCGCCTTTTCGAAGGAGAGCCAATAAATCATATCCAATACCTCGGCAGCATATGTTAGTGAAGGAGGGATTTTCACCTTAAAAACTGATAAAACATGGCCGGTGTGGCGTCTCCCGCAACTTTTATAAAATCTGTTTAATGCACTCGCCTTGGAGACAGTCTTACTAACACAGTGTTTAATGTGCTCCAAATCTCGGCCTGGATTTGAAAAGCCTGTCCCCAAATATAGGTACAAATTGACTAATTTCAATTTTTTGATGCGAAGCATCCATTTTAGACATCTGTGTTCTAGGCCCCTTCTTATGGAAGACCATAATCTTGCTCTTTGCAATATTAGTTTTCAGGAAATGGGCCTCTGCATATTTAATTAGGGCATCCAGACGATGTTGCAAGCCAGTGGGCGTTAGATCAAACATCAACTGCATATAATAGAGAGCTAACGGACACTGTGCCGATTCTAGGGGCATCCCCATAACTGAGTTCAGTGCGCCAGTGCTCTGTAACCCTACTCCAGTATTGTTGCACTATTGAGCAGTTCCATAAGATATGAAAAAAGATTCCCGGTTGGTGGCATTGCCGGACGCGAAGGGGGAAAGTCCTTCTACCCATTCTGACCAAGATCCCTGCATCTAGGTATACACGATGGAGGATCTTCAATTGGACCAGGCGCAATCTCATTGGGATAGCCACCACTCTGGGAGAAGGCAAAGCATCACGCCACTCCTCCTCATCTAAATCCCCTAGCCTCCCAGTTTTGCTGCTGGCACAGCACGGGGTCCGGGCGATTATTTAACAGCTGTGTATATGTAAGGGATATGGCTTTTTTAGGCATAAAGTCAAGTATCAATCTGCCCTCCAGCGGAGAGGCCTCGGGTAGAGGGGCATATTTAGGTAAGGCGGCTGTGACTGCGTGGCTAATTTGTAAATATCTGAACGTCTTGGTTTCTGCTAGTTGGTATTTAGCCTGCAGGTCTGCAAAGGTAGCCAATTTTCCCCCGCTCACATGTCCCCTACTGTCGAGATACCTATCATGTCCCACCTGTCAAACTCATGGCATTTGCTTAGCTGACCCAGCAGGTCTGGTTCCCAAAGTGGTGTGGCTTTTTAAAGTTTGCTATGGCAGCCCCATCTCCTATTCACTCCATACCAGACCTCCACTGTGCGTGCGGTGGGTCCCGTGAGGTTAAGCGTGCGGGGGTTTGTGAAGACTGCCCTATTATATCCCCCCGTCCCAGGAGCCATAGGTCTGTACGGAAATTTGGGCAATCATATTCCCCGTGTACCCATTTGTTGATTGCAACCAGTTGGGATGCTTGATAATAAAGCTGCATGTCGGGTAGTGGAATACCCCATCATAACATCCCATTGTCAGTTTTTTCATGGCTATATACGGGGCCCGACCATTCCACAACAGCCCTCGCACTGGAAAAATAAGTGTCAGGAATCGTAGTAGGGGCATTTTGCAATGCATAAAGGAAGCGTGGCAGTGCTCACATCTTGAAAAGTGCCGCCCGTCCCTGGAGAGTAAGGGAGAGGGACGGTCAATTTTTATGTTGGGTTGAAGTCGGGTCGGGGGTGCTCGCAAGTTTGACTCATTGAAAAAGGTCGGATCTGGTGTAATATATATGCTGAGGTATTTGAAGCCCTGTGATGCCGCTGATATGTCATAGTCCCTAGTGTTGCGTGGAAGTGTACCCCACATCATGTAGAGTTGAGACTTATTCAAATTAATAGCATACCCATAGTGGATGCCAAAGATATGAAATATATGGAGGACCCGGCGGAGGGACTGTGAGGGTGAGGCCAAAATATAAGAGTATGTCATCCGCATATAACGAGATACAGTCTTTGTGGTCTTATATCCACTTCAGACCTCTGATCTACGGGTCTCCCCTGACCCAAACAGCCAATGGCTCTAGTACTAGGGCAAAGAACAGGGGCGAAAAAGGGCACCCCTGTCTAGTGCCCCTCACCAATGGGAATTGCCTAGTGACGTGATTATTAACTGTAACATGCACGTTTGGTTGGGCATAGAGCAGTTGGATCCACTTTATAAAGTTAGGTCCAAATCTCATCCTTACCAGCACTGCAAAAAGAAACACCCACTCGATCGTATTCAACGCCATAGATGCGTCCAACGATAGCAGAGCTGCACCCTCCCTGATCTTGCCACGTCTGCCCAGGACCCCATGCAATCGCCTTAAGTTCAAGGCTGTGTTCCTCCCTGTCATACACCCGTATTGATCCAGGTATACTAGTTCTGTAATACAGGCGATAAGTATGTTGGCCAACAATTTTACTAGTATTTTCACCTTAACCGTAAGGAGTGATATGGGATTATAGGCTCTACAATCATCTGATGGTTTGCCCTGTTTGTGGATGACCACAATGGAGACCGTTGTAACATCAGCAGGTAGGACCCCCACGTCAAAGCTTTCAGTATACTTTTGCAGTAAGTGGGGAGAGAGTTTGGAAGCCATCGGCTTTAAGAATTCTATTGGGAGCCCATTGGGTCCCATGGCTTTACCTGAACAAACATCTTTAATTGCTTTCTGAATTTAGGCCTTTGTAATTTCGCCCTCTAGGGAGTCTCTTTCTTGCTGAGACAAACAGGCGACTTTATTAGTCGAAATAAGGTACGCAGCCATGGATGACTGGGACGTCTCGGAGGACGTATGTACCAATGAGAAGTAGGAAGCAAACGTTTTGGTGATCTGCTGGGGATAAGTGATTCTGTCTCCATCGGTCCCACATACTGAGTGACCCCACATGGACAGTTGTTCTTTTTTCTCCAACCAGGCCAGAAGTTTACCCGTCCATTCACCGTGCTCATAAATCTTATGATGAGAGGTGTTATACCTTGCTTTGGCTGCTTATGTCAGAAGTTGCTGATAGTCAGGATGCACCATCGCTAGCGAGTGCTGCGCCTCTGGATCAGGGGTACATGCCAGGGCGGGAGCGAGAGGTGGCGGAAGTGATCGTGGAAAGGTTGAGGTGAGGGGCCGTGGCCAGGATGAACGAAACATGTTTGATAGGCGGAATCAATATCAGATTTTGGAGGGAGAGAATGTGGAACACCAGGATTATGTGCATGCATAGGACTGCGTAGGATGGGGTAAGGAAACAGTTGAAGTGCCGGTAGATCAGCAGGGTCCATATGTAACAGCGGGTATTCTGGGTTCTACTGATCAATTTCTAGTCGATACAGGAGCTACACGTAGCGCTTTGTCGAAAAACTTGGTTCCGAGGGCTCCCCTGTCTGGCAAAATGATTACATGTGTAGGGTTTGATGGCACACCCTCCCCCAGCCCATTGTCCAAGCCCCTTGCACTATGTCTTGACAAATATTTTAGTTTTGGTCAATTCTTGTTATCACCCCATACTCCAGACAATATCCTGGGTATTGACTTGCTTAAATATTTTCGAGCAACAATTCGTTGCGCTCCTGAGGGAGTGCGGGTTATCCTGAATGACAATTATCCTGACCCCGACAGGTTTTACGCCATCTCAGATATTTCAGCTTTGGCCTCTCTACCGCATACGTTATGGGCGACCTCAGATACGGATGTGGGAGAGATGCGTATTCCACCGATACATATTACTGTTAAGGAGGGGGCCCCTCTACCACGAGTGCCACAATATAAGATTTCGAGAGAAGGTGAAATTGCATTGACACATATTGTTCAGGATTTGATTTCTGCAGGGGTTGTGGAGGAGGTCCCTTATAATGTTTGCAACAGCCCTATTCTTCCGATCCTTAAGAGAGATACTGACGGCAAAGTCTATCGCTTTATTATTGATTTGCGAGAGATCAACAAAATTGTCATTCCCCAATACCCGGTGGTGTCCGATATTACGACCTTGCTTACTCTGGTTCCACCAACGGCCACCACGTTCAGTGTAATTGATTTAAAGAATGCGTTCTTTTCCATCCCTGTTCATCCTGATAGCAGATACCTGTTTGGCTTTACGCTAAATAATAAATCGTATAGATTTTGTCGTGTTCCCCAAGGATATACCGAAAGTCCTAGCATCTATAGCCAGGCTTTGAAAAGGCAGTTGGATTCCTTTAAATTGCAGTCTGGCGTTGCTCTCATCCAGTACGTGGATGACCTTCTGCTGGCTGCTGACTCTTATGCACAATGTGAACAGAGTACACTTGCGTTGCTTTCCTTTTTGGCACAGAACAATCATAAGGTTTCGAAGAAGAAGCTTCAATACTGTAGACCTCAGGTGACCTACCTCGGTCATCTGTTGTCTAAGGAGGGGCGTGCATTAACATCTGATCGAATTCAAGCAATTTTAGACACACCAGTCCCCCGCACGCAGAGAGATGTGCGTGCCTTCATAGGGTTGACGTCTTTCTGCAGACAATGGATTATGGGGTTTTCACATATCATAAAACCGTTGCTGGCGTTATTGTGCAAAGCCACACCAATGCCCCTTGAGTGGACAGATGAATGTCAGAAGGCTTTTGAACAGTTAAGGCAGGCCCTTTGTTCCGCACCCGTGTTAGGCACACCAGACTACACGAAACTTTTCACATTGTACGTGCATGAGAATGATGGGTGCGCGTTGTCAGTATTAGTGCAATTACACGGGGATAAGCAGAGACCATGTGCATACTTCTCTGCCATTCTGGATCCTGTAGCACGAGGGTTGCCGGGGTGTTTTCGAGCGGTAGCAGCAACAGCAGTGGCCATACGACAGAGTGAGGGAATAGTGTTATCACATAAACTGTTGGTGTTAGTTCCACACGCAGTAGATGCCCTGTTAAACCAAACAAAGACCCAATACCTTACGAGTGCACGGCTAACAGGATATGAGCTGACACTTTTGGCGCCACATATTACACTGAAAAGATGCGCTACTTTGAACCCTGCTACTTTATTGCCCTATCCGGCCGAGGAGGGTCAGGAAGAAAAACATCATGATTGTGTTTTCCTGACCGAGGAACAGACAAAGGGTCGTGTCGACTTACAGGATGTCCCACTTCCAGATGTGGATGGGGAACTGTGGGTTGATGGATCGTGTTTAAGGCTGCCAGATGGTACGACTTCCGCAGCCTATGCGATCACGACACTTAAGACAGTGGTAGAAACAGCTAGGATACCACAAAAGTCGGCTCAGGCAGCAGAGCTGATAGCCTTAACAAGAGCCTGCGAACTGAGTGCTGGTTTATGTGTGAACATATACACGGACAGCCGGTATGCCTTCGGAGTGGCACATGACTTTGGGCTACTCTGGAGAGAACGTGGGTTTTTGACATCTCACGGAGAGCACATTATGCACGGAGAACTAGTGCGTGATCTCCTAAATGCGCTGCTAGGCCCAAAGAAAGTAGCGATAGTAAAATGCAGTGCCCACAAAAAGATTACGGATAAAGTGGGTCAAGGAAATGCCTTTGCAGACAGCATAGCGAGACAAACGGCTATGTCCCGAACCAGCTCCCCCATGTACGTGATGCAATCGCAGGCTGAGCGATGGAGTGATGCTAGAGCAGAAATATTGGATATTCAAAAATCAGCTACTGAATCTGAACTTGCGGCATGGGCAGCAGATGGGGTACTAGATGACGAGGGTTGTTGGAGAAGCAAAGACATGGAGAAGTGGAAATTGCCTGCAGCTTACTTGCAGGCGATGGTCCAGATGACACATGGACTGGCGCATGTTGGAGCTCTTGCAATCACTCAGCTTTTAACACGAGTTTGGGAACATCCCGAGATTGCTAATACTGCGAAGAGAGTAGTGCATACCTGCCTGGTTTGTTTACAACACAATCCTGGAAAGGGGACCCATACTCCGAAAGGAGGGTTCGTTCCACCTTCTGCGCCATTCGAGGTACTCCAAATGGATTACATCCAACTCGAGCGCTGCAACAACCTGAAGTACGTCCTAGTGGTGGTATGTGCATTTAGCAAATGGGTTGAGGCCTTCCCCACGAAAGACAATACGGCTTTGACAACAGCTAAGGTGTTGCTTAAGGAATTCTTTCCTCGCTTTGGAGTTTGTAAATCTCTGTGGAGCGATAATGGGCCTCATTTTGTTGGGAAGATTGTGGAATATGTACTGAAGGGGTTAGGGATTCAGCAGAAGTTCCACGCTGTATTCCACCCTCAGTCAGCAGGTCTGGTCGAGCGGTACAATGCTACGTTGAAACTCAAACTGGCCAAAATTGTGGCGTCTACATCGTTGAAGTGGCCAGATGCTTTGCCGCTAGCGCTACTCTCTCTTAGATCAGTACCCCATTCACGAACTGGCCTTACGCCTTATGAGGTGGTGTTTGGGCGCCCCATGAACATTTGGGGGGTGCCTAAGCCGCGACTAATACATGATGTGCCTTGTGTTATGATGAATGATTATTTGGCACGATTAACAAATGATTTACTCTCTATTCATCAACAGGTTCGAGAAGCACTCCCTGACAACTCTACTGGAGAGGGCCATGATCTCCGTCCTGGGGACCACGTCATGATTCGGTCGTTTGAGAGAGCAAGCAGTTTGGAGCCCAGGTGGAAGGGTCCCGAACAGGTCCTCCTTGCAACCCGAACCGCTGTACGAGTGACCAACAGGAAGCGGTGGGTGCATTCGACACACTGCCGCCGTGTCTCTCCGGACCTGGTGACTCCTGCTGTGCTGACCGACTACAAAGAGATCTTGGAGAAAGAAAAGAGCCCAGCTGTGACGTCGGCCGAAGTTGAGGGAGCCTTCCCGGACCACACTGTTGCCGGACGAGAACGCTATAACTTACGTCCTCGATAAGAAGATTTTTGTATTTTTAATGACTGGTTGGTTACCGCTCCAGGTTTGTGAAACGGAAACCGGGAATTCCAAGGGGGGGGGATCAGTTCTGCCAGTGTAGCGACACCCGTCTTGGCCCGGAGAAGAAAACAACGGCTACCTCGGAGTTCAGCACCACATTTTTCTTTTTAGGTATACACGCATGTGTATGTGAAACTTTGTGACTAAATCGAATTATTGAGACTCAGCAAAGGTTTTCAGAACTATGGCATTATCAGCAGCACGAGATAAGAGACTCTTGGGTGCCATTCTCTTTGTCCTGACTATTGTAGTGATTGCGGTAATAGCCTGGGTAGTCGAACTTGTGGTACCTGCACGTGAACATTTGCTGCCGACTACCCCGGCTCCATCTGAACATTTCCATTTCACCCTGCCTTATCATGAAGAACGGCACCGACAGACTTATCTGAACAATAGTTTTATTCAGATCCTACATCATACACACAATATGACAAATACTTCAAATTGCTGGGTGTGTGGGATGTTGCCTGGGCATCAGAAGAAAGGGGGTACTCCACTCATCCCTCTCCCGTTTTCACATAATGGGTCCTGTAATGCATTTTATACTCTCCTCTTTACTTTGAGATGGCCCACAAAAGGGGGAGTGCTTTTCCGTTTAAATAAACTGTGTCATCATGATCGGGATGGGTATCCTCAAGCGGAGGGTACTCGATTTGAATATGAGGAGTACCGCCCTGACAATGTGTCTGCTTCACGAATGTATAGCAACCAGCGAAATGTCAATGTATCGAATGCGCATGTTATCAACGTTATCGCTACCAAAGCAGACCTATGTATACGTAATAAAGGTGTAATTTCTGTTGGGAGAAGTGAATGTAACACCACACTCACGTTTGATAGTCCTACTGGTATATCGTTTGTCACCTCCCGAAATACTTACTTCATCTGTGGAACGAAGGGTTTTCATCAGCTTCCTTTGGGATGGTCAGGCACTTGCTATGTGTCTTTTGTATTGCCGCCTGTATTCATTGCCCCACCAATGTATCACAACAACTACATCCTCTATCACGACTTTGTTTTAAACCGTGATAAACGCTCCCTTGTCTTGGACGATGTTGATCAAACAGACACTACCTTGCAACAATATGTGGACTTCAATTTGGGTTTGTTCTCTTTCGTTGGGGCAGCTTTGAACAGTCGAAAGATCCGACGACTAACTCGTGTTGTTGAGGCTGTGGCTAATGATACCGCAATTGCACTTGGAAATATCACTGAAGAAGTACAGATTTCTAGAATTGTTGCGCTTCAGAATCGGATGGTTCTGGATGTAGTGTTAGCTGATCGTGGGGGGGCATGTAGAATCATCGGAAGTAGCTGTTGCGTTTACATACCTGATAATTCACCATCTGTATATGATGCTATCACTAAACTACATAAGATAGCGGCTGAAATACATCCAGATAATGGTACTTGGACTCTGTCAGGATGGTTCTGGTCAACACTCACCACCTGGGGATGGAAACTGTTAACGATTCTATGTGTTATTGTGGGGATTCTGTTTTCCATTTGCTTATGTATCCAGTGTGGCCCAGTTTTTTGTTCTATGTGCTTGTCAGTTTGTGTACCATCGAGACGAGCTCTTGCTCATGACAAAATGATGCTTCATAAAGAAGTAACACAAATAATGCTAATTGATATAGAAGATGAACACCCTGACTATGTCCACTATGAGGTAGCTTCAGCTAAACGCTAAAAGGGTCGTCTGTCGTATTTTGACGATGGCTGGGTTAGCGCTTAGCTTTGCTACACGATTCCCGCTTAAATTAGCTATACGTAGAAACGCCATTTTGTATGTGTTGGCGGCCATCTTAGATCATGAGCGGCCTCGTGGCTGGCGTGTCCTTTAGTCCTTTGTCTGTTCCATTGACCACTCGAGTCTGCCCAGCAACAGGCTATTTTTAGTATTGGTCAAGCTCACACATGCGCAGTTCACACTGACCAGTCACTCCTCAGGAATGTGCCGCAAACTGACCAGTGGGTTTGAAACCCTCCAATGAGCTGGCAGTGTTCCAAAATATGCCCTTATATGTACATAATGTTCTGCAACTTTGTGCCGCGTGTACATTTTATTACCTGTAGAATCATATAAAAGAAAGGGTCACACCGATGTTCGGTGTGATACCTCTTGCATTACCGAAGGGTGCTGTATGAGTGTACCACCACCCCATGGGGTCTTAATAAACTTGTTCTTTGACTTTTTACAGTTTCCGTGCCAACAGTTCTTGAATGTAAGTGGGTTATCTTCGGAACATGTAGGCCTTGGGAACCCTGATTACTTCACTCCCAGGTGCCAGAGAGCGCTACATACCTACCCTGTTCATCCAACCAAGCCCTGTGTATCATATACAGACATCCTCTGCGTAGGAGCATACCGGTGCCACGAGAACCCGAAGTAAACCCTGAGTGAGCGGCCAAACAATATCCCCATCTATTCAATGCAGCGCACAAGTTGCCAATTAAATGTGTCTCCTGGAGAAGGACAATGTCTGGTTGCTGCCGCTTCAGGTACTGGAGAACTATACCCCGCTTGATTTGATCTCCCAAGCCATCAACATTCCATGTAAGGAGTTTAAGAGCTAAATGAGGTCTCATGTGTGTATTGGTAGGTGAGCAATGTAGAGCCGTGAAACAGAGAGCATTCCTATGGCTGGATAGTGAGGGTAGTGGATGTAGGCAGGCATGTGTAGCATCAGTAAATCAGACAGTGTATTCATAGAATCTACAAGTGGACTAATGGACAGGTTCCTACCTACTTCCTGTGCTCATCATGGTGGTGCGATAGAAACCTGAATGGACATACTGTGCCATATAGAAGGAGAAGTGCTGCATAAAACAACTTGACTGATCAATGAGAGAGAAAACAAACTTTATAAAAAAAAAGCGGTAGGAACCTGACTGTCGACATATGATACAGTAGAGAAGGAAAATTGCTGCAGAAAATAACAGAGCCCAACAATAAAAAGAGAAATAAACAGAAGCATCATAAAGAAACAAAATTCAAAGCTGTTGAAACAAACCCCACTGGTCCCCCAACACCCACCCCCCACCCTGCCTCCGTGCACAATGAGTACAAAACCACCCACCACCCCCAACTTGTAGAGTGCCTGTCGTCCACCCTCAACAGCATTGGAAACGTGGTCCAACCACACTCCCTGAAGTGGCAACTCATGAGAGAACTTGCATCCCCAGCATGCGGCACCACATTGTGCAAATCTGACATGATGAACTGTAGTTAAATAGCAATACAAAAGACAACAATGTCAGCACCACTAGAACAAACAGCAGCATGAAGCTGGACATTTAGAATTTGCATAGTGTTAGAGGTCAAGTGAAGGACGGTTGATGCCTGAACAATCTGTGCCTATCAGGTCTTTGCTCAAGAAGTCAATGTGACAAGGAATAGCTTATCACACTTTCAAACCACTGATCTCGTCAGTGGGACCAATAAAGGTTATTTGCCAGAAAACAAGAGTAATGGCATCACCCCCACCGAAGGCCGGCATAGATGCAAAATTAAACTATATAAAACCTTGTAGAGCACTGGAGATATAGTATGCAGTGGATTGTCAACAAGGTGCAGTGTGTGTCGAGACTCAACTCCCTGTGACCAGCCACGCCAATGCCAAGCCTCCAAACCTTACCTATTTTGGCTCTGCGTTGCTGAGTTGCCACCCGGCAGGCACCCAGTCTGTGGGCTCCACCTTTTGCCATTGTATCTGTCACCAGCTGGCTTACGATGTAGTTTGTCAACTGTTCTCAAGCCCTCAAGCCAGTCCCAAGCGTCCTCAGACCTAGCAAAACACCCCACCTTCCCCTTCAATTCCACCGCAGCTTGGCTGGGAAGAGCATGGCGTATTTAATGCTTTGGTCTTGCAGCGCACGATTCATGTCCAGAAAGCTGCGACGTTGTTTCTGGGCCCGCGAAGTAAAGTCTGGAAAAATGGTGACCCTGCTATTGTCTATGGACAGAGGTGGGGCCGTTCTTGCTGTTTGCAGGATAACATCTCTGTTGAGAAAGTTGAAGACTCTCGCCCAATGGGGTCAAAACGGAGGGCCAGTCCTGGCTCTTCCCCCCGGCACTCGGTGTGCACATTCAATCGTGAAATGTTGAGATTGGCCCTTGGGCTGCAGACGTTTGAGGATTAGGTCCTTGACAAAGTGATCCACTGCAGGCCCTTCAGCCCATTCCAGCACTCCCAAATGCGGATGTTATTGTGCCGCATGCGGCATTCATAGTCATCGAGCCATGGCTTCCTGGGTAGTCTGGAGTTAGGCCACCTGGCGCTTGAGATTGTCAGTGTCTGTTGACAGGTCCTTGGTTGTACTTTCTACTTCGCGTACGTGTTCTGCCATTTTCTTTATGTCTGCACTAATCAATGAGACCTCCGAGGTGACGGTGTCTATGCGACTTTCCAGGTAGGTACACACTGATGTTATCACGGCATGGATGTCCTGCAAATGGGGTCTGGTTGCTTTCCGCTACATTCGGCCCAGGTTGCTTCCCTTCCTGCTGGAGGATGTTGAGCTCCATAAAAAAGTCAGAAGGTAAAGTCACTGACCAGAATGAAAGTGCTTGGGGCCAGATGCACGACCCACCAATTTGCGAGTCGCATTTGCAAATCGCAATCCCGTAAAACGGGATGCATTTAAAAAATCAAAATGAAACTACAGTTTCATTTTTTAAGGGCAGGCAGGTGTCCCTGGGACCACTGCCTGCCCTTAAAAAATATTTTGGCCCTTAAAAAATATTTTGAGAG
Organism: Lissotriton vulgaris; assembly: GCF_964263255.1. Taxonomy (NCBI): domain Eukaryota; kingdom Metazoa; phylum Chordata; class Amphibia; order Caudata; family Salamandridae; genus Lissotriton; species Lissotriton vulgaris. The sequence goes on along the minus strand of NC_141693.1, from coordinate 499,289,892 downwards.
CCACTAACAAAGGGGAAGCTGGGGACTCCTTTCTGTTTATGAGTGGTTTAACACCCTTCAGTGAAGGGTGGTAAACTTAGACTGTTTTGTGAACGCAATTGCGGTCACAAAACAGTCATACATAGCTTCAGGAGTCGCTATTAGGAAGGGATGCCCTTGGAATGCCCCTTCCTAATAGCGAGTCGCTAATCCTATTTTGCAAGTCGCAAATTGATTTGCGACTCGCAAAATAGGATTAGTACATGGGCTACACATTTTTTGCAGTCGCAAATGGGTCTAAAATCCATTTGCTCCCGCAAAAAAACATTAGTACATCTGGCCTTTGGTGTATCTGACCTGCAATCAATTGGATATGGCTTAAATCACGCTTCAGTCCTGGCCTACTCCATTCACAGCTTGTCGCTAATGCTTAGTGCTTTTTGGTTCAATTTTTACTTCAGGTTTTACAAATTTATGGTTCTCGATTCCCTGATTGGATTTGTGTTGTTTTGTTGACATTGTGTTTATTAAAATGTACTCTATTATTCTATTTTGTGTTGAGATTTTTATAGTTTGGTGTTTGGACTTAACTACCATTCTAGTACTCCATAAATACTTCATGCATTTCCCCGAGTTCAGCCTGTCTGATCTGAGCCATTGCTACACTGAGGTTGAGCTCAGGTTAATTTAATTACATTGAAAATCACCCTGGTAAATTAGTTTTATTATTCCATGAGGTGGGTGACTGCCCACCCTAAATAATGATCCTCTTTCTTTCAAGAACAATCACACAATCACTTCAGCACAAATCCCATGGGGAGTCAGGAAGCCCTCCTGGAAAAGCATGATAATAATAGAAAGTTCACGCTAACATGAATTGCGTGGCTAACAGACTTGCTTGGAAACTTCGATCAAGGAATTGACAGAGAAACTCTATTGCAATCTCATACAGAAACTCCGGAAAATGTGTGAACATCAGAAATATGCATTCAACACACCTCTTACAACAATAACTAAATAATCATGGGAAGATGACTTACCAACAACATTTTCATAACAGGGGTAAGCATATATTGACAGTATTGTTATTTTCTGCCTGCAGAAAGGCAGAAGCACTGATCTCTCAAATGCCTAAACTTGGTAAAACCATCTCCATTGTGCTACTTACCAGCTGGCCTGCTTGATCTCAATGTAGACATCAACATTTTGCCTTAGGTCTTAGCCCAGCCTTCTCCAGTAAGTAGCTCCTGAGCAACTGGCAGCTCTCCAGCTACCTCTAAGTAGCTCTTCTATGTGCAGCCCATCCTACTAAATTAGAAGGTTTGGATTAATCTACGTATACCAACAAGGAGAGTGTAAATTGAGACACAAATGTGTTTACTTTCAGAACTCAGAAGCCAAAATGTAAAGAAAATTGGCAGAATTTCCAAAATATATTTTAAAGCTGATATTTGAGTGATACATCATGTGGCATTGGAGAGACTATTACCAACGGTATTACTTTGGTGCCAGAGGCATTGTAGCTATGGTTGTTATGTATTACCCATGTAGAGGCATTCTGTATTGACCACGCCTTTTCAACATTACTTCTGGCAAGAACACCTGAGGCACAGAATTGATCACTGCTAGTAATCTCGCATATAAAGACCATTGATGTAATCTTGTGTGATGTGCCACTATTACAACATTAGTAATTAGTAACTCTTGATGAGTTTCATTGAACATAAGTAGCACTTCTTACAGAAAATGTGGGAGTCTCCTGTGTTTGCCAGTGGGCAACACCAAGTAATTCCAAATATTATGCTTGACTCCCTAATTGGCTTTGTGGACATCAATAATTTGGCCAAGGCGTTTGCCAACAGGCTATGTCAAATAACTCCGAGTCTCATGCATGACTCCCTGGTGGGCACTGTAACGGGGGGATCCAGAAGAAACAACCTGAAAATATTCTTACCCTTCATATGGCTTACCAAGTTCTCACAAAAAGACATTAATTCCTATCGCTTGATGCACAGATAGCCTTTGACAGAGTCAACTAGGAGAACTTATTAAGGATACTTGAAGGAGCTGATGTAGGACAATATTTCATCTCCAACATCTACTGGCATTTTATATTTTGAGAACCACAACCTCTGTCCTTACTTTCTCTGACTGCTGCAAAAGTGACATAGATCTCACCAAACTACTATTAAACAACAAAAACTGATTGAGTTATATTTGACCTGTCTCAGTAGACCAAGAGGGTAACCACTCCCACTCACAGGGAGGGTAACATTCTAGACCTAATCTTTGCAGAAGAAGCTCTCATAACCATGGAACGAATCCAACCAGTGGGATGGTCAGACCACTATCTAATAACATTTAATATCCATACCCTGGTTAATATAGGGCCTGCAAATATACAAGTCAGAACCTTTATCAGCCGTGACTGGAAAGGACTAATAAGAAAAGGGGAAAAGGAGAATGACCTCTTTCAGCTGAAGACCCTGTATAATCCTGAGAATGATATCACCACAAACTATCGCTCGCTCTGTGATCATGTAACCAGGAAACTTGATCATATTGCACAGCAGAAAGTAATCAGGAAAAGAGGCAACCCTTCCGCACCCTGGTATACGGAAACACTGAAAAACCTGAACAGGATCTGTAAAAAGGCGGAAAGGCAATGGAGAAAAGACTACACAGAACAGAACAGACTACTCTGCAGACTGACAATAACTAAGTACAAGAAAGAGATTGCCACAGCCAAAGCTGAACATTTCGCAGCCATTATCCTAAAAAGCTCTAATAAGTCATGCAACATTTTTAAGATAGTAAAGGAATGGTCTCACCCTGAGTGTGCCAATAGCAATATCAAACCTTCGCAAGAATTATGTGAGGGTTTAGCCTCCTTCTTCCAGGAAAAAATTAGCAAATTAATTGAGAGCATGGAGGACGCCCCCACTCTCTCAGCAGAACGGAAAGAAGATAGAAGGAATGGATGGACACCCAATGCCAAAAGCCATCCTGGACAATTTCAATACTCCCGCAGAACAGGAGTTCCCGCAAATAGCCCTTGGCATATCATCTGGATCCCCACTGGATCCTCTACCCCACAGAGTAATAAAGGAATTTAGGGATGAATTCTTTCCGGTACTCCGTCAGCTATGTGATCAATCCCTCGGAACAGGTATTGTACCGAGAGAATGGAAACAGGCAGTTATCACACCCTTACTAAAGAAACCAAATTTAGACCCTAGTTGCCACAAGAATTATCGACCAATCTCGCTCCTGCCGTATCCAATTAAGATCACCGAACGGCTGGTCAGTAGGTCTCTGTCTCTCTTCCTGGAAACAAATAACATACTGGAAGAGGAGCAATTTGGGTTTAGACCAACCAATGGGACCGAGTCAGCTTTGCTGACGGTCCTGGACAACCTGCGAATAAGGGCGGACAGGGGAGAATCAGCAATTCTAATCCTGCTGGACCTGTCCGCGGCATTCGACACGGTGAGTTATGACGTCCTACTGACAAGGCTGGAAACCAGCGGAGTAAAAGGAGTGTCGCTCAACTGGCTTCGCTCGTACCTAACAGATAGATGGCAGGCAGTAGCACTCCCCCCATACCAGTCTGAGTTTGCTAAAGTACCACATGGGGTCCCACAGGGGTCTGCGATCAGCCCAATCCTTTTCAATGTTTATATGCAACCCCTGATGAACATCATCAAGGCTCACAGCATTAGCGTGATCAACTATGCAGATGACACGCAGCTGATGATTTCGCTTGATGGCACCCATGCAATATCACTTGAGACTTTCCACACCTGCATGTTGGAAATGGCAATCTGGCTAAAATGTAACTCGTTACAATTTAACAGCAGTAAAACTGAGATAATGCAATGCAAAGTGGGGAGAATCACCAGAAACATACCTGTTGATTTCTGGCCCCTAACCTCAGACGAACCATTGATACCAGTAAAGACGGTGCGGAATTTGGGGGTCAGCTTTAATGACAAATTAAATCTGGAGACAAACGTCAACAAACAGGTGAGCAGTTGCTTCACCTTAATGCGGGGCCTCCGAAAGCTGCTGCCTCTCCTTCCAGCACAGATCAGTGCAACCGTGGTGAGGAGCACCATCCTTAGCCGCCTGGACTACTGTAACGCTCTGTTACTGGAATCTCCTGCGTATTTGATCTCCAGAGTCCAGAGCATCCAGGCGGCAGCGGCGAAAATGGCACTCCTTCGAGGACGACGAGCCTCCACCACTCTAGCACTGGCCGAGTTACACTGGCTGCCCGTGCATCAGAGGATCCTTTTTAAATCTCTATGCACTGTATTCAAGGCTGTACATGGTCTGGGTCCAAAACCCCTCCAAAACAAATTCGTATGGTATGAGCCCATACGGACCCTTCGCTCCTCATCCTCTAACCTCATTAGCATACCTAGAATCAGGAAAGCTACTCACGGTGGCAGAGCCTTCAGCATTGCGGCAGCCCATCTCTGGAATAGCCTTCCTACTGAAATTAGAAAAACAGGTGAACTGATGCCTTTCCGCAAAAAGGTAAAGACCTGGCTCTTTCCTAAGGCTTAACTGCCCCAAGAGTATTTTGTTCACTCCCCCATCCTGCCCCTTGATGCTTCAGTCTCTAGTCGCACTTTTTCTTAGCGCCAGGATGCCCGTAGGGTTGCAGCGGGCTCTAAAAATGACATAAATAAATAAATAAAATAAGGAGATGAATGTAAAAAGAGAAAATATTGCAGATTCCAAAAGTCCCCATTTGCTCCATCCTTTGATTTTGGCAAATGGAGATGTTGGAGCCGAAGGGGGCTTTAAATGTCTTGCTTAGCTATGAGGACATCTAATGGTTGTCTATATGACAAGTATCATCCTCTTACAAGAAGTACCACTTATTCATTTGGGTTATTCTAGTGCAAGATGGCTGTATTGCGTTTTCAGGTCATGCTTGGCATTGTCAGCACTAGTTACTATAAAAAGGGATGTTTTGTATACCTCAGAGTGTTTTAAAATGTTGGGGATCCTTATTCATCATGTCCAAAGATTCTTGTACTCCAATCTCATATTTCTTCTTTCCAGGATAAATTTTGGCTTGTTTATGTGCTTGATTTTTTGTTGTTGCTTGTGTTGGTTGCTTTTGTTGAGAGTTTTTTTAGTTAGGTTAAGATTGTACACCCACAAAACCATAGAAATTCAGCAGTTATAGTTAAAGTTATCTCAAATAACTATAATGTGCATTTTAAGGTAACTATAACTCGCAACATCACCATGCACAGTTTTCTCATCAATAATGTAACTACAAATGTTGCAGTGATATTTCAATGATGTCGTAGAAGATGTCATGAATGATGCAATATGTGGGGTATTTAGAAGTGCTAGGCGAGGGCGCAAGTTATAGTTACCTTATGGCATGAGTTATAGTTACTTGAGATAACTAACTGTAATAGCTGAATTTCTATGGTTTTGTATGTAAAATCTGAACCTAACTATAATTTCACTGTACCCTTTGTGTTTTTTTTAGTTACTTTTGGAGTTTTTTTTAATAAAGTAATATTTATGGCCATGCGCTGCAGGGGAGTTGGCTGCTGGGCCTGGCCTGCGGACAACCCCTGCATGCAGCCATCCACCCTAATACTGCCTCTGGCCATGCACTGCAGAAGGATGGCCACATGGCCCTACCTGCGGCCAGGTCCTGTATCCAACACCCGAAAGGCCACCAACCCAGGAGGGGGCCTTGCAGTCCCTCTCCCTGGCCAATTTCGTCCCAGGAACCCCCCCCCCCCCAGGGCCTAGCACATTTGTGGGGGAGGAGGGTACACGTGCCTCTCTCTGGCTGGATTTTAGCCAGGTGACTTCATTCCCTGGGGCCTGGTGCATTCTTTAGGGGAGAGAGTTATGTGGTCCCCTTCCCTGGGCTGTTGTGGCCATGCGGACCCGAACCCACAAGGCCCACCACTATGATTATAGGGCCCCAGGATCCCATCTCCCAGTGTATGGCCATATTGTAAATGGGGTGAGGGCACACAGCCCCCCTCCCTGGACTGAATCTGGCCCCAAGGACCATATCCCTCATTGCCCAGGGCACCCATCAGCTACTCGTTAGGGGCTTTGAGGGGAGCCCCAATGCCCCTAAGGCTCCAGCTGGCTCCCTGCATTCACCAGGAGCTGGCTTTGCTCCCTCATACAGGAAGCAGTTAAAAATGCTGCTCCCCGTGGGTGAGAGCAATATTTAGATCGGTTTCCCTGCCCGCCTCACTGTGGGCAGGGAAACCAGGCTAAAGTCCACTCACAGCTGACGGGAGCACTTTTAAAGCTCCCACCAGCTGAGAACAAACACAGGTTTCCCTGCCAGTGCCAGTGCGGGCATGAAAACCGCTATGTTCTGGGGTGGGCACCCCAGAACATAGCAGGAGCCGGCCTTGGGGGATGGGGTCCCCAGGGCCATTAATCACTACGGGCGTTGGGACACACAAGCCACTCCCCTTTTCAAATGTGCGCAGCGGCCCCTGGGGCCAAAATCAGCCCAAGGAGAGAGCCACTTGTCCCACCTCCCCATTACTATTATGGTTAGGCTGAGGAAGATCGTGTCCCCAGAGCCAAAATCAGACTGGGGATGGGGGCTGCATGCCTCTCCCCTTTTGGGGCAGGAATTGGCCTGTAAAGTGAGCCACATGCCCCCTCCCAGTTATAATAGGGCCGGGCAAATGTATTGCTTTTCATGGCCAATACCTTAATTTACAACTAGATCATCAAAATGCACATTTTAGGGATGTGTGCACATTTCAAGCATGTCAGAACTTTTCATGTGAGACATTCTGCTCATAGGTCTGTTTTATGGCTAGGTGAATAGAAACACACATGGATATTTGTAGGTATTTTGAAAAATGTTGCAGGTATCTTCCTACCCTGGAAATATTCAAAGAGTTGTTTTCAAACAGAGCAATAACTCCATATCCTCTGTAGGAATTCAGAAAAGCCACCAGTATTAGTATGGGTGTTGCAGAATATGTTTCTCTGTGGTAAAAAAATATTTCCTTAACCTGTGTCGGAATAGAACAGAATATAAGCACCAACTTAAAGGTGTCCCACATTAGCTAATCAGATAGCTCAAAAAAGTGGTATGTGTCAAATAGCTGCAGGTATAAACATGTAAAACGTGATGAATACGTGTTTTGGAACGTATAAGAGACTTTGTTCTTGCTGCAGTTAATGTTTGTATTAATATCTTGGAAATCAACAGTAAAAACAAATCAACCAAACCATAAAACAGGCCCACAAATAGCAATAAAATAGCCCATGACCTGTCAGACCAGCCTTTCAGGCACTGCCAGATTGACTGATCGATCCTGTCCTCAGACCAGAACAAACAATTGTCTAAAAGAAATTGTGATCTTGAATTTCAAGTCAGGTCAAGTCAAGTTAAGTTTATTGTGTGATTACTTAAAATCAATACAAGTTACATAAAATGCAAGTATCACAATAAGAACATAGTAATAAAAACCCTTCCAAAATTATGTTTACTGTATGGGAACAAACATGCAAGAATTCAGGCGATTCTCTACAAAACGTCTAGTCTTCTTTTTTTTTGTTTAAGTGGTAATGCATGCTAATGACATGTTTGTAGTAGCTCACGGGCAAACAAAGGATAGCAATGTCTCAAAATGCCACCTAACCATGACGTTGATGTGCGTAAAGCAGTGGCAAACAGCATATGGTTTATAAAATACAGACAATGAGTAAAAATGAGCGATGCATGTATAAGAGCTAAAACTAAAGTGCTAGGTGCTGTGACTGGGGCCAATATCTTTCATAGTGCAAATAGCATGATAAAAATGTGCATACAGAGCGACATGCAGTCGCTGTTTGAGGAGACGCAGACGGCAGGGTTGATCAGAGACTGTTGGGACTAATCAATGCACATTTTTTATGCGCATGCGCGGGCGTGCGCGCATACGCAGTTTTCTTATCAGTATTTCTAATGCCAAAGAAGAGGAGAAGGGCAGCCCAGGGACACCGAGGTTTAAAGGTAAGTCTTTTAAATTTGCTTTAATAAACTTCTAAGTTATATTATTAATAGGGGTGGAGGCGGGCGGCGGGCAAACTCCGCTCACTGCGGAGTGTGCCAAATTTTGCCTACTCCACGTTCTCTACGGAACGCAGAGTAGGCAATACTCTGCACACTCTGCGGGAGGAGCGGAATTCACTGCCTACAGTTACTCAGCACAGCACCATGATGTCATCTGCATATTAAGTAAGGAATTGGCTCTTTGGCCACATTTAGCGGATGACTCTTTGCTGATAACATATTGGTTATGTCTGCTAGGAAGAGATTGAATAGGCTCGGTGCCAGGACGCAGCCTTCTTTTAGGCCATGCTGTGTATTTATTCTGGCTGATACTCTGCTCCCATCCCCTAGTTTCACTCTCACCCAGGTTTCGCTGTGGAGGGTGATCATTGCATCTAGTAATTCAGTTGGTAACCCCCAGGTTTTTAGTTTTTCCCAAAGTCGATTTCTGGTCACTCTATCGAACGCTGATTTGAGGTCGATGAAACATGCAAGTAGTCGTGTTTTTCTTTTTACTGCTTTTTCTTTTAAAAGTGCCAGAATTGGCAGGTTTGTAGTTGTTCCCATCCCTGACCTAAAACCTGTTTGAAACTTTGGAACTACGCTTTTCTCGTCTATCCAATCCTGGAGGTGGACTAGGATGCATGACAAGTATAATTTGGCCTCTTCATCGATCAGGGATATCAGTCTGTAATTTTCAGGCCCACTGCGATTTCCTTGTTTAAAAATTGGGTGAATTATATTCCCCTTCCAGGAGTTTGGTACCTTGTTCTGTCTGTAGATGTAGTTGAAGAGGGGCGTAAGGTATTCAGCCAAGAAATCGGGTGCTTGCTTGAATAGAGCATTTGGGAGCCTATTTGGCCCTGCTGCCCCCTCCGTTTAAAGTTTTTTTATTATTCCTCTTAGTTGTTTAGCGTCGGTTAGAGTATTTTGTTCGTTGCTACTTGTTGGAAAGGGCCCTTTTTGCAAGGTTATCCCAAAACTTTTTGCTGCTTCCTCCTTTGTTTTTCCTGACCTATGGTTGTTGGCTATAGGACTCTGGGCACTTTACCAATGCTGATCAGTGCTATAGTGCATATTCTCTCTGTGTAAATTGTTGTTGTGATTGGTTACCCGTGATTGGCTTATTTGTTTTACCAGTAGGTCCCTAGGAAAGTGCACTGAGTGTACCATGGTTGGTGATTCAAATGCTACTAGTGGGCCTGCAGCACTGATTATGCCACTCACATGCGTAGCCCTAAAATGGTGTCTCAGGCAAGCCACTGCAGTGCCTGTGCACAGTTTGTTAACTGCCATGTTATCCTGGCCAGTGTACACACTTGCCAGGTCTGACCCTTCCCTTTTCTTACTCATTGGAGACCCCTATGTTAGGCCCAAGGTATCCTCCCTGGGCAAGATGCAGCGTATGTGAAAGGTAGGACATTTACTAGTATGGGTAACATGTCCTGATACTGAAATACTGCCAATTTCGTTTTTCACTATTGAAAGGCTATCTTGCCCACAGGGCAGAATGGGGAATGCTGTGTAACATGTTTACCTGCATATGTGCCCTTAGCATCAAGATAGAAATGTGGGATCTGGTATCCCTGAACTCAGAATTTAATAACACATCTTTTAGGGAGGATGGTTTTAAAATTCAGAGTTTGGAAATAGCACTTTTAGAAATGGGCTATTTTCTTGTTCAACCTTTCTGTGTGCCTCTGCCTGGTTGTGAATTGACATCTGGTTGAGAGGGCTGGGGTGCCTTCGGGAGGCTGGGTGAGCCAGCACTAGGCTGAATGGACCTATCTGCATTTGAAGTGGTGGGAGGAGTCGCACCTGAGTCTGAATAGGGTTGTGCCTGCCTTCCACAATGCTGGCTCCACCTCCTGCGGTGCTTCTAGTGACCTTTGACCCTGCTTGCAGGCAGGTCTAGCGACCTTTGACCCTGCTTGCAGGCAGGTCGCCCCCACACCGCTACTCGTCACCTGTCTGCCAGATTGCCTGGTTCCTGACTCCTTACTGCCTGCCTCCTTGTTCCTGGGCTATTTTTCCCTCCCCTTCGCCCTGAGCGCCAGTTCCCCCCGACCCCCACCTGTCTCTCGACTCAGCCCTTCCCGCCGCTGCCTCCCTGCAGCCCCGCCCCCTGCACACCCATTGGCCTCCCCGCCTCCCATCTGCTCCTCCCTCCCAAACCTCCTAAAATACAGGACGAGTAGCGGTAGCAGGAGCCACCTTTGACCCAGCTTGCAGGCAGGTCACCCCACACCACTACTCGTCACCTGTCTGACGGATTGCCTGGTTCCTGCCTGCCTCCTTGTTCCTGGGTTCTTTTTCCCTCCCCTTCGCCCTGCGCACCAGTTCCGCCACACCCCCCCAACGCTCTCAACCTGGCCCTTCCCGCCGCTGCCTCCCTGCGGCCCCGCCCCCCTGCACACCCATTGGCCTCCCCGTTCCCATCTCCCAGCTGCTCCTCCCTCCCAAGCCTCTTCAAATGCAGGCCGAGAAGCTGCTGCGCCGCTGGCGTGCCGAAGGTGCGCCTAAGGCAAGCCCATCTTCGCCTGTCCGCGCCTGGTCCGCGCCTGGACCACGCCCAGTGCCAGAACTCCTGGTCCCCGCAAACGCCACAACACCAGAATCCACTACAACGCCAGCAGCCTCCATGCACTCAACGCCGGCCGAAACCACACCTGCTTCCAGGCCGCCCCGAAACGGACCCACAGACCCTTCTCCTGCCACACCTGCAGCTTCACTTGCGACAGAACCACCAAACCCCCAAGGACTGGACTCAACCACCTCCGCTGCATATTCCTGAACACCCGCTCCGTGCGTAAACACACTGTCAAGCTCTGGGATCTGCTTGACACCTCTGCCCCAGACGTGGCCTTCCTGACCGAGATCTGGTGGAACGACTCCTCTGCGCCCGACATCGCCATAACCATCCCAGATGGCTACAAGATCACGGGCAGGGATCGCGCCAACGGAGTCGGAGGAGGAATAGCCATCGTCCACAAGTCCCACCCATGCAGACAACACCCTCAACACCGCCGAACACCTGCACTTCCGGATATACACCGACCCCAACACCACCCTCAGAGGAACACTCATCTACAGACACCCCTGACCCCGGGCTCAGTTCAGCGACTCCATCGCCGACCTCACCAGCACCCACGCACTCACCTCCATGGACTACATCCTCCCCGGGGACCTGAACTTCCACCTCGCGAACAACAACAACGCCAACGCCGCCACCCTGATCGCCAACCTCGCCAACCTCGGCCTCAGACAACTCCTCACCACACCCGCCCACGCCACCAGCCACACGCTGGACCCCATCTTCTCCACAGACTCCCACGTCGCCTTGGACCACACCACCGAACTCCACTGGACTGACCACGGCTGCATCCATTTCACCTTCAAGAAACCAACCACCGCACCCAACAGCTGCCATGCCTCTGCTGGAGCAAAGTCACTGAAGACCAGCTGATCACTTCCCTCGCCAAGAACCCACCCACTGACCCCACCAACTCAGATGCCGCAGCCCGCAACCTCAGACAGTGGATCGACGACTGCGCCAACACCCTCGCCCAGCTCACGAAACCCTCCAACAGCCACACCAACAAGAGAGCCACCTGGTTCACCAACGAGCTTCAGGCCTCCAAACGCACAGCCGGAAACTGGAGAAGACATGGCTCCACGAATGCACACCGGACAACCACGCAGCCCACAAGAACGCCACCTGCAGACACCACCACCTCATCAGACTAGCCAAGAGATCCTCATTCAAAGACCGCTTGGACAACAACGCACCCGACAGCAAAGAGCTCTTCAGCATCGTAAATGAACTCTCCAACCCCAGCGCCAACGCCAACGGCATCCCGCCCTCACAAGAATTGTGCGACACACTAGCCATCTTCTTCCACCGCAAGATCGCTGACATCCACGACAGCTTCAACACCACTACCACCCCAACTACGCCAGACTCCACCCCCCTGTGAACACCACCTGTGCCAATCGCCTGACCTCCTGGTCCAACATCAATAATGACGAGACATGCTAGGTCATGAACTCCATCCACTCAGGATCTCCGTCTGACCCGTGCCCTCACCACGTATTCAACAAAGCAGACGCAGTCATCCCACCCCAACTACGAAAGGTCATCAACATCTCCTTCGAAACAGCAACATTCCCTGAAAGCTGGAAGCACGCCAAAATCAGTGCCCTTCTCAAGAAGCACAAAGCAGACCCCAAGGACCTCAAGAACTTCCGGCCCATCTCCCTGCTCCCCTTCCCGTCGAAGGTCATTGAGAAAATCGTCAATATGCAACTGGCCTGCCACCTGGAAGACAACAACATCTTGGACCCGTCCCAGTCCGGATTCAGACGAAACCACAGCACCGAGAAAGCCCTCATCGCCGCCACAGACGACATCAGGTGCCAACTAGACAACAGTGAAAAAATCAGCCCTCATCCTCCTGGACCTGTCAGCCGCCTTCGACACGGTCTGCCATCGCACTCTAAAGACATGCCTCCTAGTAGCCGGAATCCAAGAAGAGGCTCTCGACTGGACCACGTCCTTCCTCACCGGCAGAACCCAGAGCATCCGCTTCCTACCCTTACAATCTGAAGCCACTGACATCATCTGCGGCGTCCCCCAGGGCTCATCCCTCAGCCCGACCTTGTTCAACGTCTACATGGCCCCCCTCGCACAAGTGGCCCACCATCACAACCTCAACATCATCTCCTACGCCGATGACATCCAGCTCATCCTCTCCCTCACCAAGGACACACACACCACCAAAACCAACCTCCACGAGGAAATGAAGGCTGTCGCCGACTGGATGAGGAGCAGCCGTCTGAAGCTGAACTCGGACAAGACAGAGGTCCTCATCCTCGGACCCACCCCCTCAGCCTGGGATGACTCCTGGTAGTCGACCACACTGGGAACAGCACCAACACCCATCGACCACGCAAGCAACCTAGGTTTCATCCTCGACTCCTCCCTCTCCATGTCTAAACAGGTCAACGCCATCTCCTCCCCCTGCTACAACACCCTCCGCATGCTCCGCAGGATCTACAAGTGGATCCCGACCGAAACAAGAAGAACGGTGACACAGGCCCTCGTCAGCAGCAGACTGGACTACGGCAACGCATTCTAACCAGGAATCCCAGCCAAACACCTATGACGACTACAGCGCATCCAAAATGCCTCCGCCCGACTGATCGTCAACGTCCCCCGCCGCAACCACACCACCTCCACCTGAGAGACCTACACTGGCTCCCCGTCGATAAGAGGATCACCTTCAAGCTCCTCACCCACGCACACAAAGCTCTCCGCAACGCTGGACAAGCCTACCTGAACAGCAGACTCAGCTTCCACACCCCCACCCACCAGCTCCGCTCCACCAGCCTCACCCTTGCCGCCAACCTTGCCCTTGCCGAATCCAACGGACGACTTCCAGCGGCAGATCCTTTTCCTACCTCGCCAGCAAGACCTGGAACACCCTCCCTACCCACATACGGCAGACCCAAGACCTACTCACCTTCAGAAGGCTCCTCAAGACCTGGCTCTTCGAGCAGTAGCAGCACCCACCCCTCCCCTCAGCGCCTTGGGACCCTCACTGGTAAGTAGCGCGCTTTAAAAGTACTCTGATCGATCGATCGTCTGATGGCCCTGGCCCACACTCCCAAAGGAAGAAGAACTGGTTTGGACTGGGTCCAGGACCCCTCACACATGAAGAACAAAGACTTTTGGGGTATAAATATCAGAACTGAAACCCCTAAACCTTAGATTAGGAAACTTTGTGATCAAGAAGGAATCCCTGCCAGAGAAGACTGAGGAAAAGTGCTGCCATTGCTGTGTGTCTGGGGGCTGACCTGCAGTTGCTGTTGTTACTGAGGAAGAGGACTAAGGGACTTTCTGCTGTGTGTTGTGTCCCCGTACTTGAAGAGGAATTGTGATGTGTTCTTTGTCCCCTCTGAGGTGTAACTGTCTCCAAGGGCCTGAGAAGAGCTGGCCTCCTGTTGGAAACTCAGGGATGCAAAGATTTTCCAGAAGAACACCTGCGTGTGTTTCACACCCAGTGTAGGTTCTGCAAGGAGCGTGTTGTTAGTGGAAGTCATCTGCCTGATCTCCCCTGCTCGTGGCCGTGAGGAGGCCGGGAAGTATTTCATCAATTTCACTGCCGCTGGCCCGTGAGCCTGCAAGTACTCCATGTCAGTTTCACCACCGCCGACCCGGGAGCATGAGCGTGTTGTGTGTGCTGCCGGCCCGTGAGCCTGGAAGCCCTGTGTCAATTTTACCGCACAGCCAGAGTCGGGAGGAAGAGCTGCGCTGAGATAGGCGAAGCTCCGAGGCGTCACTCAGCAAAGTGGGGGCCCGTCTCCAAGGAGCCGCACTGGAATCTCCGATTCATAAGCATTGAGGAGAAGGTCTAGCGCTACTCCGCCACCTACACTTTTTTAACTCGTAGGAGATGCCGCCAACCTTCCCCCATTGCAGACCCCGCTCCGCCTCTGCACCTGTTCTTCCTGACAGAAGTCTTCCTGTCATGCCGGGGTCTGAGGCTCAGGCTCTCGCTGCCATTTTGATGCACTCATGTCCCTCATGGAGCCCTGGTCAATCCTTTTCGCCAGCCTGCTGCATCACGCCCCTGGTGCCTCCTTTGATCCTGTGCACTCCTGGCTCCTTTGATGCAATTGTGTGAGCGCTGCCTTTTTGCCTTTTCTGCCCCAGACATAGATATTCAGAAATCTCTTCCTTATAAAACACGCCATCATGGAGAACCCTATTCTATAAGGGGTGGACATGCTCTGGATCAGCCTCTTCACTTAGACTACCCTGGACTTATCTTTTGGCTATACCACCTCCCCCTCGCAGCTCAATGCTATCGAGGTGACACAGGGCTAATTGCCAATGGAAACACACTCCCAACATCCCATCTATGAGGTATACTGGATTGTTTCTTATACTCTTTACATTTTTAAAATGTTTGATGCCTGACTCGCCCCCATTTTGTTTTTGTCCCTGAGGCTGGCGCCCATTTTGTATCTCCTCTACAACAAGTACAAAAAAAACTGTAATGACACGAGGACGTCTATGTAACTCACGCCCACATGAACCTGCCTCTCCGGTGACCCCCACTGCACCTCCTCTGACCCCTTAAATCGCCCTATTTTAACTTAAATTTGCTACTATGTTTTTTTTAATGATATCTCCTTACTGCTATTCTAATTTAAACTTTAACTAAAATACGCTACTATTGTTTATTTTAAGGTACTTCCTAACTGCTATTTTAATTTGACCTGTTTGCACTTCATATAACCTGTACTGTTCTTATTGATGCCTGAATGCTTTCACTTGAACTATATTTTAGTTCTACTGCTCTCATTACTAGACCTAAACCTTTAACTAAAATACGCTACGATTAATATTTAAGTTACCTACTAAATACTATTTAAATTGGCCTTTAGGCACTTTGTATAACCTGTACTGTCTCGTACTGATGCCTGAATGCTTTCACTATAACTATATTTTAGTTCTACCGGTCTCACAACTAAGCCTAATATTCATACTTCCTCAAGACCCCCCTTCAGACTTCTCCCACTACGCCCACCTGCACCCAAGCACACCCATATCCTAAACCATTACTTTCTTTCTTTATCAAACTTCCCAGGTGACTCCACATCAACTAACCTCTCCCTACTCAGTTCAAGTCCTCACCATCCTACATCTCCCTCCCCACCCCCTCTCCTTGCAGTGTCCTTAATCTCACTATGCCACTGCACCTACCCCTCTTTACTACGACCAATCCTTCAACTAACTGACCTATCATGTCCTCTCACAACCATGCTCCTGCACCCCTCCTCCTTCCTGCTCTCTCCTCTAAACACCCCTCCCTCACCAAACGTGGCCCCAACTCCTGGACCATTCCTTACCCCCAAAATCTTTCCAAAAATGCCAAGAAAAATCTTAAACATAAATGACTTATCCAGCATCCTGAAACCCTTATTGTTGACAACTACCATAGCTTCACTTTCCCCCATTAACAACAATTACATCTTCTACTCCAAACGCCCCTCCAAATGGAAAAGCACCTTCCTACATCACCTCCCTATATCTAAATTGTGTAAGATTCCTTGTGGTTTTAAACTATCCACCACTCCTTCTTCACTTTTCCCTGGTGAGATTGACATTTCCTCCATTTTCAAAACAGGTAACATCTTGATACAAGCCTCCGAACACCACCTCACCATTTTTTAACATTATTTCAACATCTTCTCACACCAGATGTCCATACCAACTCCTCTTCCCACACCTACTCAACCCCAACACCCCTCCTGGCTCTCCCCTGACTTCCCAACATCAACCCCCCACACGATTACTCCAAACCTTAATGACATATCCCTCTCCCTGAGCGCTATGCTATCACCCTCTCCTGATCCCACCCCCTCATCTCACCTAACTCAGTCACCACCCCTCATATCACCTTGCCCACAAATGCTTGTTTCTCCCTAACACCTTTTAACATCTCAACCTTTCCTTCTCTCCCCCCAGCTCTGCCCCTAGCTCCAACCTTGATCCCCACCTCAACCCTTCCTTCATCTCAACATACACCATCTCGCACTCTCCCCCAAACTCTGCCTCTAGCTCCAACCTTGATCCCCATCTGAGCCCTTCCTCCATTTCAACATTCACTATCTCGCACTCTCCCCCTAGCTACTACACCCCCTCTTTCCCCTTCTCCTTCCTCCCAGATCTCCACTCCAACCCCCAACCCTCTTACTATTTCTACTCACACCGTCCTCCATTTCCCCTCACCAGGCCTCCACCTCCCGAGCTAGTATCACCCCTATCCCCCGCCCCTCGCCCTCTCTGACCTCCAATCTGCCTCCCCAGTTAACTCTCAACTCACCCCTTCCCCTTCTCTTGCCCCTACACCATCCCCCCGACCCCTCACCCACTCCCGACCCCAAACCTACCACCCCAGCTAATTCTGACCATACTCCCTCCCCTCCCCCGGCTCCTACCTCATCCCACCTCTCTTTTTTAACCCAGATACTTTGTAACATTGAACACAAATTCTCCACCTTGATTACTGAATTTACCAGACATAGGGAAGAGTTCAAGTCCCCTAAACATAGAGCCCCCTCCTGGTCCTCTCTATACTATGGCCCTAGCAAATACCTGTATCCCAAACGATGGAAAGCCAACCCTATTCTCAACCGTTCACACAGACCTCTTTGCGACTCATACCCTAATAAGCCCACCCACAAGGATTCTTCCTCCCCTCCATCCAACATCCCTGTTATTATGGGGATCAGCAGAATCCACTCAGCTCCCAAATCCCCCAGACCGCACCCAACTTACCACCATCTCTCCATGCCCTCCCCCCAACTCTAACCAAAAACCCCTGTCCTGCATGCTCGTGAATTGCCGCTCAGCTGTTAGACAAGCAACCAAAATATCCAAAACCATCCTTTGAGAAGATATCCACATCACCTTCCTCACAGAAAATTGGCTCAAAGACCACTCAACCCCCATCCTCGACATACTCACCCTCCAGTTACTCCATTATCAGGAAAGACAGATCTGAGCAAATAGGAGGTGGTCTAGCAATTCTTTTTTAAAAAGAACTCCAACTCTCGCTAACCAAGATTACAGACTACACAACCTTTAAATATCGTGGAGCAGAACTTAATTTGAAGGGCTCTCCCCCAATAAGAATACACAATATCTACCACCCTCCTGGTGAACCTCTGCCCTTCGCTGAAGAACTATCTGATCTCCTTACGCAATCACTACTTTCTAGCTCCAAAATGTCTTTCTTGGTGCCTTTAACCTTCACTGGAATAACCTGATGATCCCACAATCAACCTTCTTTCTAATCCTCTTGAGATTAGTGACCTCAAGCAACTCTGCCACTCCCAGACCCACTCCAAAGGGGCTACTCTTGACGGTATCATCGCTAATGAGGAATTAGCTTCCCTATCCGACATCATCCCCCATTGACTGGTCTGACCACCACCTCATATTGTTCAAACTTTCCCCATCTACCCCACCCGCCCCGGCTAGAAACAACAAAACCACGATTAGGACTAGAAATCTTAAGCAAATCCTCCAGGAACACTTGAGTCTAAACTCCAAGCCCTACTTCGTCTCACCGCACCCTCTCTCAATGCAAATGAACTCACAGAGTACTACAATATATCAGTTTCTGAGGTCTTATACCAACTTGCCCCTCTCACAACAAAAGCACATACAAATATTCCCTCCAAATCCTGGTTTACCTCTAACCTCAACAATGAAAGACATTCACTTAGACTCGCTGAAAGAACATGGAGACATCACCCCTTCCCTACCCATCTAGTCCTCCTTAGAACCGCTAGATTTACCTACAAAAAACACATTTTCTCTGAAAAGGCTTCTTTCTTCCGCCCACAACTCCCCTGGGCAAAGAACCGACCCAGAGAACTATTCAACATTGTTAGAAACCAAACATTCATAGCCCCCCTCAACCTGTTGGCCTCTACTAACAAATTTGAAGAAATTGCAAGCTTTTTTAGCAAACAAATTGCCAAAATTGATAAATCCTTCCAGATTACTCAGCCCCCCAACCTCCCAATGTCCTCCTGATGCAACCCCAACACCACACTCCCTCCTATACTCACGCCTCACACCATCCCTTTTACTCCCCTCATCCACCCTACCTGAAGCCAGCCCCGCTAAACCTCTGCTTAAAAACAATGCTTCTTGGTATAATTTCAATCCCGTATCAGAGCTAGTAGTCTTTAACATCTTATCCAAACTAAAACCATTTTCCCACACAAAAGACCCACTGCCATTGTCCCTTGTCCATGAACTAAAGCATATCATTGCCCCTTACTGGAACAATATCATCAATTCTTCACTTTCCACGGGGTACGTCCCAGTTTCCCTCCAGCTTGGACAAATCACAACCATCCCTAAAAACCCCAAAGCCGATCCTAATGACCCTAATAACCTCCGCCCCATCTCCAACCTTCCCTTTCTCTCCAAAGCCCTTGAAAAATTTGCCCTTCTCCAATTGGATAAACACATTGACTCCTTCAACCTACTTGACACTCTACAATCCGGTTTCCGCAAAGGATGCAGCACAGAAACCGCATTGCTTAATATAGTAGATTATAGCCACCTTGCCTTGGATAAGGGAGAGTCCTGCATACTCATTCTTATAAATCTTACTGCTGCATTTGATACAGTGAACCACTCAACGTTACTAAATGTGCTCCAAGATCGTTTCGGCTTAAATGGCGATGTCCTTAACTAGTTCACCTCCGTCTTCCAACACAGAACCCAACAAATTGAAATACAAAGCAACCTCTCTTGCCCCACACCTGTCTCCCTCAGTGTCCCTCAGGGATCAATTGTTTCTCCCGCACTGTTCAACCTCTTTATGGAACCCCTTACCCTCATACTCAAGCAAGCCAGAATAAATTATCACCTGTATGCCGATGACACCCAACTGTACTATAAAATTAAATCCCACTCCGCTACTCTCCACCTCAACTCTGCCCTAATCAAGATACAAGCTTGGTTCTAATCCAATCACCTTATACTCAATCCTAGCAAGACTGAAATCATTCTCTTCACTCCTAAAAACAATCCTCTCCCCATTCAGTCTTGGGTCACTGACCTTAATGCCCTTAACTGCTCTCTCTCCCTCGCTGAATAAGTTAAATCTCTTGTCATCACCATCAACAGAGAGCCAACGCTTAATTCCCATATAAAAAACTCAGCAAAGGGAGCACTTCTCACACTCCGACATCTTAAAAAAATAAAACCTTTTATTCCTGCTAAAGATTTCAAATCGATTGTCCAATCTTTAGTCCATTTGAAAATTGACTACGGAAATGCTTTAATCTACGGAACTCCCAAAATTCACCTTACCCCCCTCAAATCCATTCTCAACTTAGCGGCTAGTTTCACAATGGACTGGAAAAGCTTTGCTCACATGTCACCTGTCCTCAAGGCCCTTAAATGGCTTCCTATTGAAGGACGATCCTCCTATAAAAAAGCCTGCATTACGCACAAAACCCTCTACCAAAAAACCCCACCTTACCTCTCCAATAAGTTCAACAACGCGGGTTGCGCCCGCCAGCTGAGAAGCACCAACTCTCTTCTTCTCACCCCCTCTTTTGAAAAAACAAGCCTCAAAATTCCACTCCTACTCTAGAAAGAACCCCAGCATCTGGAATGCCCTGCCTAAAAATCTACGAGAAAACCCCTCCTATCTGAAATTAAAAAAAGACCTTAAAATACACATGCTCAACAAATACTGGGGCTCTTAAGTCCTCTTGTACTGCACTTACTACACCCACCTTTTCCCTAACTTCACTCCCCCACTCACCAAACATAACACCTTCCTGCCCCTTCTACCCCTTACCTAAACCCTCTGCTTAACCGAATTCAACCCTCATCCCACCTCTTCCCCTCTCTTCTGAAAAAACAAGCCTCAAAATCCCGCTCCTACTCTAGAAAGAACCCCAGCATCTGGAATGCCCTGCCTAAAAATCTTCGAGAAAACCCATCCTATCTGAAATTAAAAAAGACCTTAAAATACACATGCTCAACAAATACTGGGGCTCTTTAGTCCTCTTGTACTGCACTTACTACACCCACCTTTTCCCTAACTTCACTCCCCCACTCACCAAACATAACACCTTCCTGCCCCTTCTACCCCTTACCTAAACCTTCTGCTTAACCAAATTCAACCCTCATCCCACCTCTTCCCCTCTTCCCCCCTCTTCTGAAAAAACAAACCTCAAAATCCCGTAGCTTCTCTGGAAAGGCCCCCAGCATCGGGAATGCCCGGCCTAAAAATATATGAGAAAACCCCTCCCATCTCAATCTCTCACCACACATCCCACCTCCCTCCCCCTTTTACCCTTTTAACCAAATCTTCTCAACCCAATTCAACCCTCATCCCACCTTAATCATGCACCCTACCTCTAGCTGAGTCTGTTAATTCAACCTATCTGATGCTTATAGTAGAATAATTTGTTAAAACATCCTTTAAATGATATATCATCTTAGCTGATCTTTCTTTCTCTTTTCTCTCCAATAACTATTCTATTCATTATGTTACTTTTGTTTACTATACTTGATTGCTTTTGATACAATTGGTCTGTATTGTTATGAATTTAATATACCAACAATGTTAAGCGCTCTAATACCCTTAGGTGGAGCCAGCGCTATATAAAAGTTCAAATAAATAAATAAACTGAAATTCCCGTGCCGACGTCTCGCTGCTGACAAAGGAATCACCCGCTGGCTGCCAACAATGCCGGAAAGGAAACAACTCCCCAGGTAACACTCAAGCTGCTGTTCCGAGCTGCAGCGTGCATCTTAGCCTGAGGTGGGTTGTATGCCTGCAAGGAGGTGGCGGCTCTGTGTTATCAAGGCAGGTTGACATAGTCCTTCAAGGCAAAATCCGTTTGAAAGTTGGCAGCAAGGTTTTTCTCCCCGTTACGAACATGAAGGGCATAGCACGCCGGGGTTAAGTGAGCTGGGGAGAGAACGCGACAGTCATAACCGGAAGTACAGTCTCTTCAATTTTGACCCAATCTTGGGCTGTTCTGATTGATCTCCCCTACTTCCTAAAAGAAGTGCAGATATTACAGAGGACAGTACTAGCGAGATCTTATTTAATTACTTGAAGAAAACTACTGAATCTACAACTTCCTTTTCTTTCTTTTTTTTTGCTAGAGCCCTCCAAAGAACCCTTCTTGAAGGAAGAATTCATGATGTATGTTGGTGTTATGTCGTTTAGATCTTGCCTAATCAGATAAAGATATTTATATTTATATTTTTATAAATAACTTTTGTGGTCTCCATTTGTGGTATTTCACTGTGTTACTGTGGGTGTTGGTGCAATACATTACACATTGCCTTGGGGGTAAGCCTGTCTGATCGTGCCAAGCTACCAAGGGGGTTACCAGGGGTTATCAACAATGTGTTTCCCCCTTACACTGACTAGAAGCAAGGGTCCCTATTTGGTCAAAGCTACCAACCTCTGCCAACTAGAGACCCCTATTTCTAACACTACTTATCTCTGATTCTGACGGTTAACAATCTTCCTGGGGCTTGAGACTGCTTTTTTCTTCTCCGTGCCTTTGCTCTTGAAATTATTCAAAAGTGGTGGTCTCTTTAGCATGCTCGTTGTGAGCTACGTTGTTGTATATATTTTGTACATGTTGTTTCCAAATTTCTTCGTCTATTCCTGCTTCTTGTTGGAGACTTGGGGCATATTATCAAGGGGGCTTATCTCTACTTTTTTGGATTTAAAAGCCAAGAAAGCGGAGATAAAATTATCTCCCTATTACCTAGCTGTTGCTAACATCAGTTAGCGACAGCTAGTAGGAGATAGCGACCATCTTGGGCCCCACTTTGCATGTCAGTGATATTTATCACTAATGACATGCAAAGTGGGCGTGCCAAGATGTTAGCGACTGAAAACAGTCGCTAACATCGCTATCTCCTATTACCAACTTTTGGAGATATTCACGCTAAGCGCGAATATCTCCAAAAGCTAACACCTGCCCTGAGCAGTTCTTAGCCATGTTATCCAATGGGAGGTGGATAACATGGCTAAGAGCATTATCTCGGTAATGCATGAATATCGCTGACTTTTCAGCGATATTCATGCATTGCGGCGATTTTTATCGCATTTGCGATAAACCTTGGTAATACCAAGGTTTATTTGCGGTAAAAATCGCCGCCGCTCAGCGGTAAATTTTTCACGCTAACCATGCAATAGCTATAATTATCAATATTGCTTGGTAATATGCCCCTTGGTCCCTTGTTCAAGTTATTTATTATTCCCCCGAATTCCCCGCTTACCTGCAATCTGCTTGCCCAAAGTAATTTTTTCCAGATGGTTTCTTTGAACTCTATTTTTGGTTCCCTACATTTTTCCTTGTATTTTTTCCACATTTCCTTCAGCTTGCTTTTGTCTTTTTTTTTTCCCCTTTCTTGCGGCTGCTGCTTGAAGTTGGACCTCTCTTGCGATCCTTCTTTTTTGGTCTTTCATCTAAATGTTAAGCCATGGCTCCTTCCTGGTTTCTTTTTTCTTTGGACATCTGGGAATAATAGGGAATTTTCAGATGACCCAAATGTTCCCAGTTTTTAAATATTTCTTGTTCTTTCTGTGTCCCTGTTTGATTCATGTGATCCTGGATTGTATCCATGATTGTCTTTGTTTCTGATATTCTCCACTTTAATTTCCTCAAGTTTTACTTTTCTGGGTATTGAACTAAAGTCTTAATTTTAGTAATTGAGTCAGTTTGATGTTGATATTCATGATCTACGGCAAGTGATCACTTTCTGGGCGTGTACAGACTTGAAAGGAATCAATCATGAGGATGAGATTGTTGCTAACAAGTGTAAAATCTATAATTGATTAACTTTTTCCGCTCAGGTGCTTAATTGCAGCTGGTCTATCTCTGGTTACCTTTCCGTTCGGGATCGTCAGGCCTAGAGCTTCCAAATCTCAAGTTATCATTTGGCTTCCCAGGTAATCCTTCTTCTTTTTTCTGTTTGTTTTGCTCATAATGAGATTACTGTTAAAATCTCCTGAGATAATCAGATTACTATGTTCATGGGTCCTTTGCAGCGCGTTAATCCAGTTCACCGAGGTTAGAAATGTTTCCTTCTGCAACTTTTTCTCGGGATAGATGTAGACATTGATTAGTATAAGTTGCCATCTTATCTTATTGGAGGGAAGTTTACCAGTTTATTACTTGCAACCAGTTTTCTGCGGCTTCTATTTCTTCTATTAACCAGCCGTATTTTGCTGTAGTGTAAATTGATAATCCCCCATTAGGATGCCTGAAATGTGAAATTCTTTCTGCCAAGATATGACTGTATAACCCGGGATTGGGATTACTTTCATGTTCTATGTTTCTTGGAGCAATATTAAATCTTGGTTTTGCAGAAAGGACAAGGTTTTATGGTCTTGGCCCAGTTCTCTGAAGCCATGGAAGTTCCATGAACAGATCTTGATTGTGTCCAGACCCATTACTCCTGAACCGTGATTATTCTTTGAGCAGATCTTAATTCTGTCCTCATTGTTCCTGCCTGAGTATGCTCCCGTGGTGTCATCAGGATCTGTCCATAGATATTTATCAGGTGCATTTTTTGCTCGGGGCCATTGGCACCCAGGACCAGTCCTGGTTGTTACCTGGCTGACATTCAAAATTTGTTGGGCTTGCTGTTACATCTTTGTGGGTTGAGTTATTTTGTGCAGGTGGCGAGGAGTTTCTAGCCCCTGGGGTTCTTCCTTCCCCTTCTTCATTGTTAATCGGTTGTTTTTGGTCTGATCTCCTTGTCCCTGGTCCTTGTTTTTACCCCTCTTTGTGGAGCTCTTGTTGTTTGATTACGTTAGTGTTTTCCATGTTATTTTACTCTTTGTTGCTGGAAAGTTGATCGGACGTATGTGCTTGAATTTTGTTTGATTTATTGAGGTTGACTGAATAATTAGATAGGTTGGACCCTGCAAAGGAGGTATCTGACGTTTCTTCTTTGTGAATCCTATTTTTTTTACTGAACGTTGTTTATTTAGTGAATATTGAAAAGATTTTGTGTTGCCTTTTAGTGGGTTTTCCAATTAACAAAGGATTGGAGCCAGTCTTTTTTGCCTCAGCCTGATTATACCATGAGCCGGTCTTGTCCTCTATTTCCTCTTCCTCTGCTTTCTCTTTGTTGTTGCCTCTTGTCACTTTTGTAATCTTTGGGGGCTCCTCTTTGTCTTTGGAGGCCCAGTTATTAGTTTTGCTTTGTGCGTTGGTTGAACTGCCCCTAATATGTCTGTGAGTATTTCTAGGAGATTGGCCAATTTGTCAATTATTTTACTGCAACCGCAATTAACCAGCTGTTGTTATTTACTTATTTGCACTTCTATACTGCCCCTGCTTTTTAGTAGGGTTGTGATTGAGTCCAGTTAGATGTTATTTCCCACAATGTGTTCTGAAATCAGGTTGATTATGTCAATCTGCACCTCCATTTTGTCAGATTGAAAATTCAAAGCCCTTATTGCTTGCTCCAGGGTGCCTAGCAGAGATTTACTCCATGGGGCTGTTGGTATCTCTTGATGGGGCTTTCCTGGTGACACGAGCTGTGACTCTATTCTATTTACTGATGAGATTGTTATCTGGGATGACAGGCATATCTAGTTGGTTTTTATTGAGAAGCTTCCATCTTTAGATTTTTCTTCTTGTAGGTCTTTTCTGTGAATCAGATTTAGGGGGGTGGAGGTTACCCCTCTTCTCCACCTGATAACCTTCCCGTTGAGGTAATAGTTGGGGGGTGTTTCCCTTTGTTAGCTACATCAGTTGCATCTTGTTTTATTGTGTTTTTTTCCAATATTTGGAGGAGATTGGCATCATTCGATAAGGAGAAGGAGCAGGTCCAAGCTTCCTCCACAGGAACTGACTGTATACAAGTATTATTTACTGGGTCTTCTGTAGGAGCATATTTTCTGTCCAGGAGTAAACTTCTTCCCATTTTGTTGTTTTGACTTTGTGGGGATACGTTCTGATGCACCTGTGCAGTTATGATTAACTGTCTACTTGTTGAAATTATTCCCTGTGGGGCTGAATACTGTTTGAGGTTTGCTGCTATTTGTCTTGGTGAGCAGAGGACTTATTTTTATGAAGATGGACTTTTCCTGTTGTTCGGGTGATCCTAATTTGTGATGGCTTATTTTATCCATTTTGTTTGGAACTATTGGGCTTGTTAAACCGGCTACTTTTTCCTTTGGTGCATACATTGCACCCATTGGATCTTTTAGGAAGAAAAATTTCTGGTTTCAAATTTTGCTGCCAAAATTAAAGTGTTGGTTCTGAAGTTGGTGCCAAAACTAGCCTCTCTCTCAGCCCAGGTGTCTTCCTTTTTTTGCTTGATGAAGGAGTTAGTACCGTTGAGGGGATGTTTTTCCTTGTTGCAGCCTGGCAAATTTTTCCTGATCTCATCTTCCCTGTGTGAGTTGTTTTTCCTTGGATTATGTTTGTTGTATGACCACTTGTTCCTGTGTGTATAGTGTATTGACATTTTTTAGAGGATGTTCACTTCCACCAGTCATCAGTCACAGCCATGGCCGTGACCAGGTGGTAATTACTCTGGCGGAGGGATAAACCATTATGTTGACAGTAACGTTCTCTGGGGATCCGGAGCCCCTGCACCTTCCTACTCCCAGCAAGCTGTCTCCTGCACTTGCTAAATGTTTCAAGTTATGGTTGTTTTGCCACCTGCAGGTGGAGGCGAGGAGCAAGAATCAATATTAGCAGGCTGGCCAGTGGTCACAAGCAGGCTAGAAAATGAGCGGTCTAAAGCAGGTTAGCAAGCAGGTTAGAAGGCATGTTCTTTTTCTTTTCTTTTCTTTTTCTTTTTCTTTTCTTGTCTAAAAACTTTCCACCACTGTCCCTCTGCACCTCAACCACGCTTTGCGTTCCTTTCTTTTGCGTGGTGACTATTTGGGACTATGGGGAGGTGACTGTTTGAGGCTATGGGGTCTTAGAGAGCTGTGAATGTTGGGGGACTATGGGGTCTTAGTGGGCTGTGTGACCTGCAAAACCTGAAGGGCTTATTGATAGCGGGGAACCCGGGGCTGAACAGGGGTACAGAAAGCTCCCGGCTCACTCCCTGGCCCCTCTGGTCCCCTGCTGTTGGCAGCTCCTCGGTGGCAGCAGCAAGCTCCCCTTACCCCTACCTTGCCCACTTGTGGCTATGAGGTGGTGACGGTGGCCCCTGGAAAGCGTCTCCAGGCGTAAATGTTATGGTTCCAAAGCGGGTGGGGGTGACTGCTTCACGGGCCACTTCCGCAGAAGGAAACCTGAGCCGGCTGCTACATCCAGGAGAAGTGAGGTTCTAGCTACACCAGCTCCAACAGCTCCTCCGGTGGGCGAGAGCACCAACCCTCGAGCTTCGATGCAGTACCGATGCAGTACTTCAGCTCCACACCGCTCTCCGCTCTCGGCAAGAACAATCTCACAGCCAGAACCGGATCTTGCATTTAATTTGCTCATGTGAAAATACAGATGAGTCCATATTTCCAAGCATTAAAATATTAAGCTTTTGAGTTCTCTTTGGCATGTATAAAAGCCGCAGGATCCCTGCTGTACTGCCGGAATTTTAGAATTATAGTAAAGTCCGAATCATAGGAACATATCATGCCAAAACCTACGAGTTTAAATTTCCCAACTTGCCAGAAAAGTTTTGTAAATCTTTGTCATTACGATGCTTGAAGATGCTAGGTTTTGTTACACCCTTTTAAATACCAATAATTTCTTTACTGTATTTAATCTAATTGATACACACCCTAATCTACTGCTGTGAGAGTCACACTCAGCAGTTATTCTATCAGATGTGTTTCAGTTACTTTGAAATCAACTTTGACATGCTGTCACCTACCTTGTCTTTATTTTTTATTTCTAAATTACTAAGGGCCAACATGTAGGAATTTCTGATCACAAATACCAATATTTTTATGACCATCAAGGAATGTTATGAACCAACCTTTGTACTAATAGGGTGGGTTGTAAAATGCAATTTCTCATCTGGGTCGTAAATTAATCCAACCTACCTCATGTATATAGTAATCAGGAAATTCGCAAATTGAGAATCACTACGATTGTTGGCTGTCACAGGGATGATGTCCTGCTAGGGCCAGCAGACCACCATGCCTGTGATCGTCTTGTAATGAATTACATTGTTTTTAAATGCAGATTGTTTTCCTTAAAGAAAAAGGAGCTGTGTTCAATAAAATAAATTTACTTTTTCCTTCAGTTTGTTTGAGAGTTGGTAGTGTTCCCCTGCACCACTACCTATGACCCAACAAATGTGTTTTACTATTCATAGAGAGGAAGGGGTCAGAAAGGGCCCCTTCCCTTTTTGCAGAAAGCTTACCATCTCAGCTAAAGAGTTTGCAATTTTTCAATGTTTTGCAAATGGGCTTCAGTCTCAAAACTTTGAAACCTGCCATACTGAGTCGATATTTGGATGGGATTCATACAACATGCCCCTCCCAAATACTGAATCAATATGCAGTCTCAATCTAGTTTTATAGGAGACAGTGAGTGTATGATGACTTTTAGACTGGCATTGGTCATTTTTGTGGTCTTAAACACAGATTGAAGAGTTTGTGACTTAAGAAACGGTTGCTACATCTGGTCCAAAGTCATATAATAATGTAAGCAGAAAGATGATAAAAAGAATTTCAACCAAGATCCACATTTGTACATTATGTATTTGACTCTATTGTCATGTAGCTGTATTATACTCGGGAAGAAACAAGTTGCCTTTTTTCTACACAATGACTTTTGAAATACATTTGCCTGTGTGGCAGTGCAGGAATAATTTCTCTGAAACTATGCTGCTTACATTTTCACTCCATAAGTACACTATCACAACACCGTGAACATTTAGTACAAGGCCTAAACATACATTGCGCAATTTTTTTTTCTTTGTGTTATTCATCCATAAGGCAACAGAGCTCACAAGAGGATAAGCATTGACAGCCTGGCTGAGGCCTTGGCACCTGCTAAGAAAATATGCTGAGAAAACTCCAAACTGATATACTCTGCTTCTTTACTTTCCCAACTGTACATGCAAGGTTTTGACTTTTGGAGGGACACTATCAATGTTAAATCAATTTGGAAGGAAAGATATTGGCAGGTTCAGGAGAATGAGCCTTGGTTTAAAGCATGCTTTAAACCACAACAAATAAGTGTCCAGAACAAAACTGTGCAACAAACATCATGTTTTTGTTCAGCTAAAATCAAGGATTTGAACACACTTCGTATTGAAAACTGAGGAAAGACTAGATATTGGGCTATACAATTGCATGTACAATTCATCAGATACTAATTGGAAGGGATGGTTAGTGTGTCTGTTAGATACTAATGGTTTCCAGGCATGTTTCCTGGGTATAACCAAGGGTTTCAAGATCAGCAGGCCTGACCTGCATTACATGCAGACAGAACACTCGGGGAAGGCAACAACTTACAGTGTTGGCAGGATGTGCCTTGATTGGCTAAAAACCTCAACATTGTCCCAGGGGGAACAACACTTGTCCCTTGTTTCTGATGTCATGGAAATTCAAGATTTCTTGTTAGGTCCTCGAAAAGCACATAACAAATGCTTCTTGTATGCAATATACAATGAGGTTTGGAAAGTCTCTCAGCATGAAGCTGCTGAAAGATTGCACAAGATTGACAGTCCAAATTTAGAAAAGGCTCTAGTAGTTGCTGCCTATGCTGTGACAACTTTGTCCTCTAGAATATACTCCCTGGGAAACATAATATCATCAGCAATAAACATTATACAACATGATATGTCCACACTACAACATGTGCGTGGGGTGCGTGAGGAGCACTCTCTTTTCAGAAATGCTATGACTACTTATGAGTTGGTGCTATGATTGTACGGGTTGTCACTCCTGGATTAAACTGTGGTTAAGACTAGCCGAAAGGTTAGTCCAATCATGCACTGTTCACTCGGTGTATTCCCACACCTATTCTATTTCAAAACTCTAATTAATTCTTAATACCATCAGTATTCATACTTTTTTAATTTTTCAATTTTCACCACAATACTTTTTATGAGATTTGAATCATTACTTTTTCATGATCATCTCAAAACTGTAAATTGCATATACATTCGCATTTATACATAACATTGTTTTTTCTTTATACATGTCAATTACAATCAACATTAACATTTAACACGCCCGATGCATTTCGGTACCCTCATGGTACCTTCCTCAGGAGCAATACTAAAAAAGAAAAAAATAATAATATGTGTGTTAATTCGTGTGCCCATGGTAGCTAATTAGGTGTATGTTTCCTGATTATTGTGTATTCATACCTTGTTAAGGATGGTATCAACGCTTCCTCCCTACAGAGTAGAAAATATCTGTATGTTATATTTATTTGCGCAATTCCATTGTGAGTGTAAACATTATCAGCATGTGTCTCTTACCTAGTACTGTTCTGAGCTGAAGCTATTGCTGCAATGGAGACCATAAGTATAATAGATTAAAACCATGCCTATGCTCCAAAGAACATATTTGAGAAACTCCATGCTGTGAAATTGCTCAGCCTACCTGTGTATGACTCTATCTTCTACGGGAACCTATTTTGTATTGCAAAGAAAATTGTACGAAATTGCGTTAATTCTCTCATTACTCATAAACATGAGCTGCTTCAAAATACTCGGTTAAGGGTCCTACCTGAAAAAATGGTTTGCGTGTATCTGTAAAAAACAGACACAAAGCTATTGCTGCAAATGGAGACCATAAGTATAATAGATTAAAACCATGCCTATGCTCCAACGAACATATTTAAGAAATGCCATGCTCTGAAATTGCTCAGCCTACCTGTGTGTGACGCTATCTTCTACGGGAACCTATTTTGTATTGCAAAGAAAATTGTACGAAATTGCGTTAATTCTCTCATTACTCATAAACATGAGCTACTTCAGAATACTAGGTTAAGGGTCCTACCTGAAAAGATGGTTTGCGTGTATCTTTAAAAAACAGACACAAACATAATACAAACGTTAGTATCCTTCGTTTAAATTAAGCGCTGGCTTTGTAATCAGCCAGTTGTTTCAATCGCGCTACTCGAGCTGTGACATACCGTATGCCTTGTGTTTTCGTTTTCTTTCTCGGACGCCAGCGTTAACGGGACGTTATCTCCCTTGTTGTTTCCTGTGGATATAATCGTCACAAACACTGAAAACGGACTAATCTATGCTACTGCCGCCCGCCATCTTTAGATGGAGCAGGACTAACTCGATCATTTGAATGTTTTTATACTCTAACGTTGTAATGCGTTTCTAATGTTTGAGCTATATCTTGGTGGCCGCTTAAGATAATAAAAGCGATTTGGAACGATGTATGTTATGTATAAATGCGAATGTATATGCAATTTACAGTTTTGAGATGATCATGAAAAAGTAATGATTCAAATCTCATAAAAAGTATTGTGGTGAAAATTGAAAATTAAAAAAGTATGAATACTGATGGTATTAAGAATTAATTAGAGTTTTGAAATAGAATAGGTGTGGGAATACACCGAGTGAACAGTGCATGATTGGACTAACCTTTCGGCTAGTCTTAACCACACACTACAACATGGACAGTTACAACTTGGATCGATAATGCTATTAAGTTGGACTCTTCAGATACTTTCTTCTGGTCAAGTACCATGGTGCCATGTTAATGTCATAAGCCAGTTTTCACCAAACCAACATATGAAACAGCAAATTCCCATGACACACAAATATGTGATATAAACTATGTTAGAAATAGAGGCATTACCTTTCACTGTTGCTGAAACACCTTCTGCGGATTGGATAATCCACAAGTTCATTGCTTTGCTGAATTTGAAATCCCACTTTCAATACTGTCCACAACACCCTATAAAGATATGAAGCATTAGGGGAGGGGTATGTACTTTTACATTCCTTTGTTGGAATGGGAGTACTGTCGTTTTTCTTAGTGGGTCTGGCTGCCGAAATATTTTAAGTAATTCCCTAGTTTGCAGGGATGTTTCGTTTCATGCGGCTTGTAACACATCCATGGCAAACTTAGCCTGCTGCTTGACAGGTCCCCCAATGGCTGTGATACATCCAGCTTTCAGATTGCTGTCTAATGGGAGTTATTTGATGTTGAAGGATCAAGGTTGCTGTGATATGAGACCTATCTTGTCATGGTCTATCCTTAGTGACTTGCTGTATACAGATGTTGTTTCCCCCTGGCCCATACAGTTAGAGAGTCAAAGCTTTGCCCTTCGATAAAGCTTTGAATGTGCATTAGGATGTCTTGAGCAGACTGAAAGCCTTACTATATCAGAAGGATGTGGCCTTCAAATATCTGCACTAGAAACATTTGAGCTTCAAATTGCAAGTCCTCTTCGAGATACAGTCGCTCGTCTGCACTAACTACCCACAATATTTTGTTTTGTTGAACTGGTGCACCGCAGTTTTTGAAATGAAATTGAAATGAAAATGAAATGAAAAGGGATTTTATAAAGCGCAGCAGCTGCCCTGAGGCGTCCAGGCTCGAGAAACTAGGGTAGTGCCTTCCAGTGAGTCGGTCCGGGGATTAATCTAGCTTAGTTGAAAAGAAAGGTTTTGAGCTGTTTACGAAAACTCAGCAGATTGGGATTAGATCTTAAGTGGAGGGGGAGTGTGTTCCATAATTTGGATGCATTGTAGGACAAAAGACCGGCCTCCAGCTCTAGATCTCCGGATCTGGGGGACTTTCGCCAAAAAGGCGTGGGATGAGCGGAGTTGTTTGTTGGGTTGGTAGGGAGGGATCAAAGAGTGACTAATTTCTGGACCAGATTTCCAATATGCTTGGTGGGCAATGCACATAGATTTAAATTTGACTCTTTCCCTAACAGGGAGCCAGTGTAAAGCTCTCAACCCAGGCTTTATCGGGATTCTACGTGGAGTTCCAAGCAGTGTGCGTGCTGCACAATTCTGAATCCGCTGAAGTTTTTGCAGACTGTACTCAGGTGCCCCAAGGTACAGGACATTACTGAAATCAAGGCGGGATTGGATTCGGCCTTGCATGACTATCTGCCTGACCTTTTTAACATGTCTGTCACTGTGGGGGTAGTGCAATTTATGAAAAAATAGGCTCTGGTTTGGTTACCACCTTCCAGACAGACTCCTGAGTTATTCCATCCTTCATACACTGCATGCTCACATTTCTGGAAGTCTTTCCCCAGTCCTGCTCTTGATTGTTCGGACTGTGTTTTTTTTCTGCTCTGCAATGGGTGTCCCATAACAAAATCGAATGGAGCTGGCACTACCAAATGTGCTCCTGTGTCATGATTGCATGATATAATGCTTTGGCGCACCCTTGCTTCAGTAACTGATTGAGCACTGGTTCTTGTCCTTTCAACCTGTATGGCTAAACTGCAAGCCTGTATTCTGCTTTCTGCTGTACACTTTCAAGTGTGCCTTGGGCTTGTACCTTTATTTATTTATTTTGAAAGTTTTATATAGTGCAAACTTGACCACCGAGGGTATCAGAGCACTTTACAGATTATGCATCACCAGGTATAAAGCATACAAAACAAAATAACCAAAACAACAAATTCAAAGTACAAATTGTCCAGCAATCTCGTGGAGGCACAGCAAAACAACAGAGGGAGCAAAAAGATCACACTCTAGCATTGTCCGACCAACTAATGAACAAGGTGGCAGGGGAACACAACAAGGGGTATGAACCCAGAATCAGAGGAAGGTGCCAGGCTAAGGCAGAAATTTCTTCAACAGTAACCATTTGACTTCTTTTTTGAAGAAGACAGTAGACAGGTTCACCCTGACTTCAGGGGAAGGGTGTTCCAGATCCTCTGAGCCATCCCTGAGAAGGCTCGGTTATAGGTCTTTTTTTTATTTTTGAGGTTTAAGCAAAAGGGAGCTGGAGCATCTGGAGGCTCTAGATCCACAGGAGAGTTCCAGTTTCTGCGTAAGGTACAATGGCATCTTAAAGTGGATGGCTTTGAGAGCCATGCATGTAATTTTAGGTGTATCCAAGCTTCATATGGCAGCCAATTCAGTGCCCGCAATTCCGGGGAGATGTGGTGGTATTTTTTTTTGCCAGTTAAGAGCCTCGCAGTGGAGTTGAGGGTGGCCCTAAGAGGAGCCGTCCTAACTCTGGGCAGGCCACAAAGTGTTGCACTTCCATAGTCCAGCTTTGAGATCACCATTGCTTGAACAGCAACATTTAGGTCATGAGCCGGGAGCAAGGGTTTGAGATTCCTAAGTAAGCTGAGTAGGAAGTTCACTCCTTTGGTGAGGGAAATGATGTGCTTCTGCATGTTCAGGCTTTTGTCTAGAATGATGCCCAGAGATGATGCCGAATTTACCAGGTGCAGTCTGCATTTAAGGGCAGTCAGCTGATTCAAACATTGCACCATGACGAGGCATTAGTTGTGAGGTGAGATCAGTAGGAATTCCATTTTAACAGCATTTAGCTTTAAGTGATTGCAGGTCAGCCATCTTTGTGTTTCCAGCACAACTGAATTGAGGGACTAGATGTCTTCGGGGAAGGCGATCTTCAGGTATAGTTGGGTATCGTCTGCATACATATGATAGCGAATGCTGGATGATTTTAACATTTCTGTCAGAGGCTCCATAAACAGGTTAAAGAGTGTGGAGACAATGCTGACCCTTCTGGCACCCCCTAGGAGACTGGAGCAGGGTTGTACAAGGATTGGGAACCTCTAGGATCTATTCTTGAGGAAGGATGAGAACCAGCTTAATACCGTCCCAGACAGCCTATCCTGTGCTCTAGGAAGTCAATTAGGTGATCATGTTTAACAGTATCAAATGCTGACAAAAGGTCCAGAAGGATCAGTAATCATGACTCATCCACGATGTGCGTTAGCGCCGACTTTGTACTATGACCTGGGCGGAAAGCAGATTGGCATTGATCCGGGAGTTGGATATGGTCAATGTGATGGCAAAGTTGGGAAAGCAGGCATTTCTCCAAGAGTTTTGCCAAGGTGGGGATGTTAGTGATTGGGCGAAAGTTAATAAGGTCCGTGGGATCCGCATTTGGTTTCTTTAGGATTGGGGTAAATTGAACTGTTTTAAGGCAATCCGGAGTAGCCCCTTGCATAAGAAAAGCATTGACGATTGTCGTCCAAAGACTTAGTAAGGCGGATCTCACTTCCAGGCACAAGTTCAATGGCAGGGGGTCATTGTAAAGATTAGTTTCAAGGTCACCAGCATTTTGTGTATAGTGTATTCATCCACGGTTTGGAAAAGATTCCAGTATGCATTGTTTTTGAGGCGGCAGGGTTGCAAGAGTTCAGCAATAAATTACTCTGAGGGACAAAGGGTGATCAGCGGCCCGCTAAAGATGTGATCATGGGCAGAGCGTAGTTCAGATTCGATCTTAATAGTCTTCTCCATGAAGAAAACAGAAACATCTTCACAGTTCGGCAATGTCCCTTGACCCGGAGCCGAGAGGTTAGGATGATTATTAGATTGGGACTTGATGATTTCAAATTTTTTTTCGGATTAAAAAGGGCATGACAGTCTTCACTATTAATGATGTTTGTTATCGGAATCCAATGGTGTTCAAGATAGGATTTTATCGAGAAGTGTATACCCGGTTAACAAAAAATGACACTCAGTCTGGAGAGCATGTCTAATCGTTGGTTGGCTACTGAAATGGAAAGCGCAATATAAAATTGCCTATGTTATTAATCATTAACCGCTCTCCTCAGGGTGTTAAAAATTTGGTCAATGTACAATATATGTGTGTCGCGTGTACCCTGATCTTCTTGATATTCCCGTCTGACGTGTGTCAGATTGTTTATTATTTGTGTATACCCTTGCGAACTGATTGATAACCCATTAGGGAATGGATTAAGAGTCAAATAGTAGGTCAAGACCTCTTTATCATTAGTTCCAAAATCTAATTAAGAGTGCAGTTGTATTGATATTGAGACCACTATAATCCAAAGGGAATGGTTGCATTATCAATGTCCCCCTCCCTAGGTGTTCGACAGGGGCTCCCTTTGGGTAATGGAACCTCATCTGGTGTATGAGGCACTCACATGATGCTATATGCTTAGGAACTTTCATATGGTATAGGTTGGATTACTGTCTTGTATGCAGATCATAAAGATCATACTTGAACTCATTATCCTACAAAAGTGTCCTCGGTATTGCATCATTCAGCCCAATCTTGTCACTTTTGAGTTTAAAAACCCATTTCTGTTCATTCAAAAGCAGGAATTCTGAAATAGCTGCTATGTGTCCTGTCGAACACCTAGGGAGGGGGACATTGATAATGCAACCATTCCCTTTGAATTATCTGCCCTATAGATATCTGTACACAGATATCTATAGGGCTGTGTATCCACGTTGGTCTTTAAAATTAGCCTTAGACCCCCCCCCCAAAAGTAATTGGTAATTTTTAACCTTTGAATACAACCAGTTCAGCCTCTGAACAAGAAAGTACTGGTGGACCCCAAGAAGGCCCATATGGATTAGGGTCCCCTGCATTTGCCGTTGCTTCTGAACACATTCTATGAGCCTTCCTGTGATGCTTCTGCTCCTGGTGAGTTGGATCCTGGCTGTGGTCCTGTGGATTTCCTACTGGCTCTGTGTTAGATCCTGTCTTCAATAAAAGGCGGAGAGAAGACTGGTGAAGAATGAAGGTTCTTTAATGTAGTTTCCTTCACAGCATACATGGAGCACGTCAGCTAGAAACAGCAGTCAGGCAGTAACTGACACTAGAGAGAACATGAAGGATAGAATACCAAGGGGCATTCTAAACAATAGAGACAAATAGAGAATATAGATAATCTAAAACTCTAAGACTCCAAACCATAGATACCACACATCTCCCTTCCCCAAAACAAAAGAAGAAGAAGGAAGAAAATACAATAAAAATAAACAAGAGAAAAAAAAAAACACATTAAAGAAAATAATCCTTGAGATAAGCAGGAGCACAAGAGTTGCGACTGCTCCGCCTGAGAACAGGAGGAAGGACAACTGGAGCAGGAATGACATTTGGATCAGAAGCAGAACAATCAGATAAAACATTTGAAGCACAAACATCATTAAAGACATCAGGAGGCGAAGAAGGGTCCGAAAGCACAGAAGAAGGACCTGGGCGCTCCGAGTCAACAGTTCCAGAAATAAAGGAAAAATCTCCATGAGGAGAAGAAGTGGAAGGCTGGAAATCCGGAGATGAGCAGACTGAGAAGTTGCTGTCCTTCAGGCCTTTGCAGTCTTTGAAAACAGGAGAATTGACAACCACAACATTTCCTTTGCTCCACCACTTCCCATTTGAAAGTAAAACAGCATTCTTGGAGACTCTGATGACTTTTGAAGCAGGATAGAATTTTGAAGTGTGACTACTGTTTTTCAGAGGTCTTTTGACTTTGACGGAATCACCCACATTGAAAGGAACAATTTTAGTTTTGAACTTGTCATCATAAGCATTTTTCATCTTGTTTTGCAAAGAAACAACCCTGTCACGAACCTGATCAACATTGGGTAATTTCCCATCAACCTTTGTCTTGTCAAGGACCCAGGGAGGACTAAGCTTGGAAGAGCCAAAACGTTTCTTTAACAAGACAAAAGGGGTGATACCAGTTGTGGAATGGGGTGTATTATGATAACTCCACAGCCTTTCTTTAACAGCTTTGGAAACATCCAAGTTTTGCACGCAAGCTAACTGGATGGTGTCTTTTAGCATCTTGTTAACCCTTTCGACCATGCCATTTCCTTGTGGGCTGTACAGGGCAACGGTCAAGTGTTTGATGTCAAGATTAGATAAAAACTTTTGAGTGACATGGGACTTGAACTGGACACCATTGTCAGAAACTAGATACTTTGGGATCCCTTCTCTATGAAAAAGGTCATCCCAAAAATCAATAACACCAACCTTGGAGGGATCAGACATGAACCTGCACTCAACCTACTTGGAAAAATAATCCACAAGGACTAAGGCAAATCTTAAATGAGGCTTCAGGTTATACATGGGACCGATAAAGTCAATGCCCAGTTTCTCCCAGGGGCCCTGAGGATAGGGAACAGGAATGAGAGGGGTATTCCGTAGCTTGAGAGATTTGTCAGCTTCAAAACAACAGGAACACCTACCCACAAAATTTTCTACATCAACATCTAGATTAGGCCACCAGTAGTAGAGTCTTAACCTTTTCTTGGTACCTGTGATCCCTAAATGACCAAGATGAGCCAAATTCAGCAATTTCACTTTGAGTTTGTTAGGAGGAATTAATAAGGAGCCCCTCATCAAAAATTCATCCTCAACAGTAAGTTCATCTTTTACTTTAGAAAACAAACGTAAGCCCGGATCAAGATTCCTGTCATCGGGCCAGCCCTTGATAACATGACCCTTGACTACGTCTTGGACTTTGTCCAGCTTAACACAATCCAACCACTCATCCTTACTGATGATACTCTCAGAGAACAACAAACCATCAACCATACCCACAACGCACTCAGAGTCCTCACAAAGAGAAGAAGAACCTTCAGAATCCTTAAGAGGACATCTAGAAAGGAAGTCAGCACGAGTATTTTTACCTCCAGGGATATGTGTAATGGAGAAATTAAATTCGTACATCCTGGAGAGTAACCTGACTAAACGAGGACTGAGACTATTGTGGTCTTTGTTCGACAAAAGGAACACTAAGGGTTTATGGTCGGTCACCAAAATAAATCTTCTACCCCAAAGGTAAGTTTCGAAATGCTTGGTGGCCCAAAGACAAGCCAGAGCTTCCCTCTCAATGGTGCTGTATCTGCGTTCTGCAGGAGAAAGGGATCTGGAAGCAAAGCCAACAGTTTGTTCCACACCATCAACTAACTGAGACAAAACAGCCCCTAACCCGATGCCACTTGCATCGACCGTGACAACTGATTGGATGTCATCTCTAAAGGAATGAAGAGAGGGGGCCTGTACAATGAGCTTCTTTAAATGCACAAAAGTCTTGTTAAGAGAATCATCCCAAACAAACTTTTCACCTTTCCTGAGCAATTTTCTTAAAGGTTCAGTTTGTAAGGCAAAACAATCCACAAATCTTGAGTAATACTCACAAACACCGAGGGAAGACCTAATTTGATCTTTGTTCTCCGGACTGGGACTATCCACAATGGCTTTAATGAGATCTTGTTTGGGAGAGATGCCACTGCTGGAAATGTGATGGCCAAGATAATCGATGCTGTCAACCATGAACTTACACTTCTCTTTTTTTACAGTAAAACCATTGGTTTCAAGAATGTTCAACACCTCAGAAAGTTTCTTTATATGATCATCATCACACTTAGAATAAATCAGAATGTCATCTTGGTAAGCCAACACATTGCTACAATTACCAAACATTTTGTACATTAGCTTCTGGAAGACAAAGGCAGCAGACGCAAGCCCAAAAGGCATGCGTAGGAACCTATAGGGACCAAAAGGTGTATTAAAAGATGTTAAGTCACGGGAGTCTTCACAGAGTTCAACCTGGTGATAGGCAGATCTTAGGTCCAGACACGAAAAAACTTTAGAATCACCAAGTTGGGCTAACATGTCTTGGATTTTGGGTAGGGGAAAGCAATCTATTAAAATATTTTTGTTTAAGGACCTTAAATCAATGCATAATCTTATGTCTTTGCTGCCCTTTTTCTTCCCGATAACAATGGGGGCGACCCATTCTGACGAATTTATAGGCTCAATAACTTTGTCAAGGCATAGCTGCTCTAAGTGTAGTTTGAGTTGAGACCTAACTGATAGAGGGACATTCCTTACTTTATGGACAACAGGAATGGCATCCTTTTTGAGGACAATGCGATGCTCAAAGTCATGAACAAGACCCAGCTTGTCCTTGAAGAGAGCACTATGTTTGGCTAAAAGTTGGTGTAAAGCAAGATTAGTGGAGGAACAAACATCAACCAAGGAGATAGGACAAGAAGTGCCTGGTCTTAAAACCATGCCGAATTTGCCCTGATCTTTCCATCCCAAGATGTTGTACCCATTTTTAGCTACATATATTTTAGTAGCAATGGACCTGTCCTCAAACTTTATGGTGTCATTGAAAAATCCCAACATGTCAATGGAATGACCACCAAATGAAATGGTGTGAATATCAGGAGGGAATAATTGGGAAGAATTCCAGTGTAAATTAAATAAGACGTCAGTGACAAAAGTGATTGGAGAACCAGAATCCACCGTCACTTGGATTACTGTATCACCAATGGTGATATCACAGATGGGACCACCATCATCCAACTCAGCATCAAAGTACAAAACATTTTTTTTAGAAGAGACAACTGTACATACATTCTCAGGTTCAGAAAACTCAACATTTTCAATCGCATTAACTTTTACAGGATTTCTGTTACATACCCTGGTGAAGTGACCAGTACGTTTACAATTCAGCCAAGTTTTACTAAGAGCTGGACAACTTTTTGAATTGGCAAGATGTGAAGAGGAACCACACCTGAAACATGCAAAGCTTTTCTTAGGCTCTCTGGAATCTTTGTTTTTAAATTGGAAAGGCTTAGGTTTGATGTTTAAGGCATTGACAGCTTCAGCCACTGCTTCACCTTCATTTTTGTTCAAAACCTTTTGAGAAGAGACAGATCTCTCAATTCCTCTCACAAGCTCAAGAGTTTCTTTGAGGGATGGATCCCTACAACAAAGCAATCTCTCTTGGACCTTTTTGTTACAACAATTAACAACTATTTGATCTCTGAGGTAAGAATCAATATTGCCATCAAATTCGCAAGTTGCTATCAAAACTCTAAGTTCTGTCAAGAAAGTGTCAATTGACTCATACTCAAACTGATGTCTAGTATAAAATTTGTGACGTTCTACCACAACACTGGTTTCATCAATGAAATATTTGGCTAATCTAGAAACAGCTTCTTGAAAACAATCCCACTCAGTTTCATGAGATTGAGGAGAAACAGGTAAATGGTCAAAAATACGTTGACCTTCCGCCCCAAGACTGTTATAAAGTAAGGCTAACTTCCTGTCTGGTTCATATTTCTGACCATCTAAAGCAATAATATAACTGCCAAAACCCTTGAACCATTGTTTCCATTTAGTTTTAGGTACACCTGGATCAGGAAGAAAGTAAGGAGGAGTGACAATATTTTGAGACATGTTAATACAAAGTGAATAATGAACAGCAAAAATAAAAGTAGTGAAATATAAAAATAAAAAAAAATTGTCTCTCACAAGTAACTTTCTTGAATAAAATTAAAGTACTCTGTCAGATGTGCACATCATCGAGTAGAGAACAAGAAGATGTGCCGTGGAAAATGCAGAATATGCGTTTTAAATAAATGGAAACCAAACCTGAAAAACAATTAGGTTGCTTGAATGAAATCCAGCACAGCCCAGTGAAGATACAGGTAAAAATGACAAAAGCGCTGAAGGTAACGAGGAAAACGTTGAAAAATGATGTTAAGCTTCAAACGATGAGAAACGAGCGTAGGAAACTGACTGCGCATGCAAATTAGGTTGATTTGCGTGAACTACCAAAATGGAGGCACGTAGGAAGAATCAACGTCAGATACGTCACACCGTCATGGATTGAGCGGAAGATTGTGACGAAGGAAGCTGACTGGGAGGAGGAGACGAAGATGGCACAGAGAGAAGGCTCAGCGGTGCACGTTCGATGGAATGCTCAAGCATTGACTCGCTCAAGCAACAGGAATGTGGAGACTCTGTGGCGCTCGAGCGGAAAATCGCTCAAGAAATTGAAGTGCGCAACGAGGATTTGGTAGCGCTGGTAGGGTAAGAAATGTCACAAAAAATAATATCATACGACCTTATGAAGTCGAGGAGCGCTTCCGTGGTAAATAGTTCAGGCGCAGAATGAATAGTTGAGGAGGCCTCCCAGTGCTTCAATAAATGCTGGGGATGTGAAGGAGAAATCCCACTCTCGTCGCCAAATGTTAGATCCTGTCTTCAATAAAAGGCGGAGAGAAGACTGGTGAAGAATGAAGGTTCTTTAATGTAGTTTCCTTCACAGCATACATGGAGCACGTCAGCTAGAAACAGCAGTCAGGCAGTAACTGACACTAGAGAGAACATGAAGGATAGAATAACAAGGGGCATTCTAAACAATAGAGACAAATAGAGAATATAGATAATCTAAAACTCTAAGACTCCAAACCATAGATACCACACTCTGGTTCCTCCTTTAGCCGCTGCTGTGGGGGTAGGATGGGAACATGTTTGGTCTATAAACCTGCTACGAGGTGTGCTTCTTGGATCATCATCTGCTATTGCTGGGAACAAAAATGTTTAATCGACCTTTCAGAACACATAAATCATTGGATATTCATATTTGTGGGAACTTTTAATTTGCCCTAGTTTTTAACATCCTAAAATTCCTTTTAAATGTGCTTTGTATCTGCTTTTAAATATTTAATGATGGTTTTCAGTATACTTTAGTTATAAACTGTATGATTACCTTTTTTATTAGTTTAGCATTTTTATATGTATATTTATTCATAACGTTGCTCTGGATTGACTTTCTAAATACTTAATAGCTTAAGCCAACTTACTTCCGAGAAGCGGTTATCACATGGCTGTATTGGGCCCAGAAAGAAACACTGCCATTTTACATGCACACAGTTCTTAAGTTGCCTTCTTTTCTACACAATGACTTTTGAAACACATTTGCCTGTGTGACAGTGCAGGATTGGTGTCTGTATTGCTTACATTGACACTTTGTAAGTATACTATCACAAAAGCTTGAATATTTAGTACAAGCAGTTCTGTGTTCAAATGAGAGGAGCACTGTGCTGTCACTGCGAGGTCGCTGTTGTCAGAGTTTCAGCCCAGCTGGTTCCAGTTTTCCCTCTGTGAGGAGGGATGTCCAAATTGAGAGCAAGACAGGGACCTGCATACACTTACATTCAGGTAAAGGGGAGTTGGATCCCCCAGTAGGGGACTTTGGCCGATCCCCCGCCTTAGGCATCTAGGTTAGAGAGAGCATAGTAGGAGTATGCTATACACATTGGGGTTCATTTATAAGTAACTACTGGCACTATTGCACCGCCGGAACATCACTTTTTTGACGTTCCAGTGGCACAATTTGCTACTGGCATATTTATTAGGCCACATAAAGACACATTACAAGGCTTTTCATGGCCTTATAAGTATGTGCCCCTTTCACACAGAAAACTCCATGGGTGTTGCTGGGGGCGTTCCAAGCAACATCCATGGCTTTTTGACATTGACCCAGATTTACGAGAAATTGTAAGTCTGAGGCAGCTGCAAAAAAGTACGCCTTCCCATGGGAGGCTTAATGGAGGCACAATGTGGAGAAATATTTGTATTTCTCCTCGTTTTTTCTCTTTCTATGTGTGCCGCATTCTGCATCACACATAAAAAGAGAAAAAGGCCTCTTGTGATAGTTTTTGTGCAGGATGGTTTCCCTTCCTGCAAAAAAATATTCATCCTCGCAATGCAGGCACCCTTGCACCATGGTGTAAAGGTGCCGGCATTTGCGCATGGCAGCACATTGTGCGCTGGCACAGGGGAAATAGACAGGAATGCACTGTATCCAATAGATACAGTGCATTCCTGCCCTTTTCGTTTGCCGTCGGGCAGCAGAACAGCGAGGCCTGATACATTGTCCTATGGCAAAAAAAATCCCATAAATGATGCCCAGTATTTATATGCCAGCATATATAGACTGCCTTAGCACATTGAAGGAATTGTTCATCCTTTTCACTGTTCTCATATTACTTCTCACTTTTATTTGCTTCTGTCTTTTAACCATTGCAGTGCATATATTCTACACAAGAATCACAATGGTTCAATAAATATTGGAACTCCTCTTTGTGTATTTTTGGTGTATCTCCCTGGGCATGTATTAGTGACAGAGCGAAAAGATTCTAGATCTGTTACCACAATTCCCTGGGTAGTTAGGGTTGTCATGTTCTGATTTCCTCCTATGTTTCGGAGTGCTTATTTAGGCACTGTGAGCTAGCAGGGCTATAGGCCAACGTATCATGAGTTGTTGCATAGAATGAATTTGGAACCATCCCAAAGTTTATGTTGTCCAAAAAATGTGGAGTCCCTACCAGGAGTTAGAAGTAAGCATAGGCGAAATTTGCGAATTCACATACCACGAATTCGCGGATATCTCTGCGAAATCGCAAAAAAATCCACGAATTTGTGAATTTTCCAGCGAAATCGTGGATTATTGGGTGATTTGCCCTGGAGTACTTTCTACTTGCTAATCCAGTAAGTGCTCCCTCATTGGGTAAATGATTAGTTGTTTTAACACAGGCACAGGCACACATGGTCACTGGAGACACATCTTCTGGCCCTTTACGCAGCTACAGTGTAGTAAAAGTACTATGGGGCAGATTTACAAGCCGCTTGCGCCTCTTTTGCGCCGCAGTTGCGCCACTTTTGTGACGCAGCGGCAGCACAAAAGATGCGCCATGGTGCTGGGTATAACAACATGACGCATCTGAGAGATGCGTCACGTTGTAAAGCCCTGCGCCATCAGGAGGCGTTCCGGCGCAGGGGAGGGCGTTCCTGCTCAGGAACGCCGCCTAAAAGTGGCTGAGTGAAATCTACAAGATTTCACTCATT
This sequence comes from Lissotriton vulgaris, assembly GCF_964263255.1. Classification (NCBI taxonomy): domain Eukaryota; kingdom Metazoa; phylum Chordata; class Amphibia; order Caudata; family Salamandridae; genus Lissotriton; species Lissotriton vulgaris. The sequence goes on along the minus strand of NC_141693.1, from coordinate 499,245,726 downwards.
CACTTTTAGGCTAATGCTGCGTCAAAACCCTGACGCAAGGCTTGACGCAGCATTGGGGAGATAGGGCCCCCCAGAGCATTGCTGGAGCTGCGTCGGGCTTGCAACGCAGCTCCAGCAATGCGTTGCTTTTACGGCACAGATGCATGACGCGTCTGTGTCATTTTTGCCATATGGTGCGACGCGTTGTAAATGCGGAGCACCATGGGTGGCGGAGCTGCGGCGCACAATGACTGGCGCATCCCTGGGGATGCGCCAGTTATTGTAAATCTGCCCCTATACATTTAGCCAACGAGGGAGCACCTACTGATTAGACAGTAGAAAGTACTCCAGTTGAGTGGCGGTATTGCACAAAAAGGTGGGATCTTTGTGGACAAACATGCACGCAGGGGGGGATTCATTCTGCCTCCTGTTAGACTCGTTTTTTGTGCCCTTCTGCCCTCTGTTAGACTGGTATTTGTGCCTTTCTTTCCCCCCTCTTAGACTCGTTTTTTTGTGCCCTTCTGCCCTCTCTTAGACTTGTTTTTCCCTTGTTTTTAAACCCTTCTGTTCTCTGTTAGACTGGTTTTTTGTGCCCTTCTGCCCTCTGCATCACCACATCATCACTCAGCGCTACCCCAGCATCACTCATCACCTCCACATTATCACTCAGCAACACCACAGCACCACTCAGCACCACCCCAGCATCACTAATCACCACCTCAGCATCACTCAGCACCACCACAGCACCACTCAGCACCACCACAACATCACTCAGCACCACCACAGGATCACTCAGCACCACCACAGCACCACTCAGCACCACCACATCATCACTCAGCACCACCACAGCACCACTCAGCACCACCAGAGCACCACTCAGCGCCACCACAGCATCACTCAGCGCCACCACAGCATCACTCAGCGCCACCACATTATCACTCAGCACCACCACAGCACCACTCAGCACCACCACAGCATCACTCAGCACCACCACATCATCACACAGCACCACCACAGCACCACTCAGCACCACCCCAGCATCACTCAGCACCACCACATCATCAGTTAGCACCACCACATTATCACTCAGCACCACCCCATTATCACTCAGCACCACCACAGCACCACTCAGCACCACCACAACATCACTCAGCACCACCACAGCATCACTCAGCACCACCACAGCATCACTCAGCACCATCCCAGTATCACTCAGCACCACCACAGCACCACTCAGCATCACCACAGCACCACTCAGCACCACCACAGCACCACTCAGCACCACCGCAGCACCACTCAGCACCACCACAGCATCACTCAGCGCCACAACAGCATCACTCAGCGCCACCACATTATCACTCAGCACCACCACAGCATCACTCAGCACCACCACATTATCACTCCGCACCACCACATTATCACTCAGCACCACCACATTATCACTCAGCACCACCACAGCACCACTCAGCACCACCCCAGCAGCACTAATCACCACCACAGCATCACTCAGCACCACCACAGCACCACTCAGCACCACCACAGCATCACTCATCACCACCACAGCATCACTCAGCACCACCACAGCACCACTTAGCACCACCACATCATCACTCAGCACCACCACAGCACCACTCAGCACCACCACAGCACCACTCAGCACCACCACAGCATCACTCAGCACCACCACATCATCACTCAGCACCACCACAGCACCACTCAGCACCACTACATCATCACTCAGCACGACCACAGCATCACTCAGCACCACCACAGCATCACTCAGTACCACCCCAGCATCACTCAGCACCATCCCAGTATCACTCAGCACCACCACAGCACCACTCAGCATCACCACAGCACCACTCAGCACCCCCACAGCACCACTCAGCATCACCACATCATCACACAGCACCATCACAGCACCACTCAGCACCACCACCGCACCACTCAGCACCACCACAGCATCACTCAGTGCCACAACAGCATCACTCAGCGCCACCACATTATCACTCAGCACCACCACAGCATCACTCAGCACCACCACATTATTACTCAGCACCACCACATTATCACTCAGCACCACCAGAGCACCACTCACCACCACCACAGCATCACTCAGCACCACAACAGCATCACTCAGCACCACCACATTATCACTCAGCACCACCACAGCACCAATCACCACCACCACAGCATCACTCAGCACCACCAAAGCACCACTCAGCACCACCACAGCATCACTCAACTCAGCACCACCAAAGCACCACTCAGCACCACCACAGCATCACTCAGCACCACCACAGCATCACTCATTACCACCACAGCACCACTCAGCACCCCCTAGCATCACTCAGCACCTTCCCAGTATCACTCAGCACCACCACAGCACCACTCAGCATCACCACAACACCACTCAGCACCGCCACAGCACCACTCAGCACCACCTCAGCATCAATCTGCGCAACCATTCAACAACAACTGGTTCAAATATGTTCTCTCAATGTGCAAGCTTTATTACAAATGTCACAAAAAGATGTTTACATTTCACTTCTGTTCTTGGATTTTCATCACAATAAATTACACTGAACATAATCTTCACAAAAGTTATTTACAAAAGTTGAAGGTATTGCCATTATAAATTAAAATCACTTTTATTTAAGTATTAATTATTTAAAAAAATTAAAAGCCATTGTAATTTGTAATATCAATACATCTAAGTCACGTAAATACAAAACATGTTGCATTACAAATGCTATAGGTGTCACATTTGCGAAAGTTATAACTATTGGCATTGTGAATGACAAAGATATAAATTTAGCTATTTTCAAAACCTACACATAAATAAAAAAAATTGTCATTTAAAGGACCAATAGCTCAAACGTTCCTAACTCGAGACCTATTGCATTGCAAATGCTTGTTTTTATATCTGTCAGTGCTTCCTGTTGAGGTTTAATTTTCGTGACAGGCACCTCATTGCCTACTTGTAACTATTCTCTGACCCTGCTTCAAGGGTCAGAGCAGGGTCAGAGAAAAGTTGCAAGTAGGCAACGAGGCGCCAGGAGGCACTTACAGGCTTACAGCAGCAGGTGCCCAAGTTGAAGTTAATTTCTTTGTAACCCTTTTGTAAAAAGTTACAAAAAATTAGCTTCAACTTGTGCACCTGCTGCTGTAACCCTGTAAGTGTTTGGCTGAAAAATCGTCCCCGCAGATTCGCAAATTTTACCGCGATTTCGCGAGATTCGAGGATCGCGAAATCGCGAAAAATCCGCAAATTCCGCAAACAGAACAAATTTTCAGCCCATGCTTAGTTAGAAGCCATATTATACTATCTGTAACATTTACAAATACTTTGTTGTGTATTAATATTATGCCACATTTCATTAGACACTATTCTTGCATCATGTTAATTTATCAAAATATTTTATGTACAGGCATGCCAGATTTGAGCTTGCTTGTGTGACCTATGTATATGGATGGAAATAACTGTGAATTTACAATTCTTCTACCCCCTACCTACAATAATACAAGTTATAAAACATATTAAACAAATAATACTATACTACTGCATCTTTCGTAACCCAGACATAGTTTTATGTTGTACTGTATTGAATGACAAACCCTGTTGAATATATAAATAATAATAATATTGAAATGGGAAGTGGATTTCAAAGGCATTTTTCAGAAGAACCACTGTTCGCATTTACCAGAGGAAAGAATCTAGGGGAAATGTTGAAATACCCTATTGAGCGACCCCCACAGAGCACATATCGTGGAACTATCCCATGTATGAATTGTAGCAGCTGCCACAACATCATGAAGGGGAATGAGATAGCCCATCCCATGAAAGGGTTCAAAATTCCGTTAAGAGTCAGTGGGACATGCGACACTATGAACATAATATATATGCTAAAGTGTCCCTGTGGTTCAGTGTATGTAGGCCACACTGAACGAAAATTGAAAACACGCCTTACAGAACATAAAAGCAATATAAGAACAGAATCTGCTAAATCAATGGTGGCCATCCATTTTAAAGAGAAACACCACCATATAAGCCAACTGCGGGCATGCATTTTGGAAATAGTGCCTAAAGGTGAAGGCACAGTAAACAAGAAAAACTTACTCAGAAGAGAGAATCACTGGATTTACCATTTGAACAGTCATTAAGCCCAATGGGCTTAATGATCGGACAGAATTTTTGTGCTACTTATGAATTTATAAGCATCATTGTAACATGCAATATATTGTAACTATGTTTGATACAGCGGTTAAGCATTTACTCCCAATACCGATTAGGCATAGTGGTGCGACATGGTAAGGGCGGGCAGCCAGCAGTAGATATAGTTTCCTCAGACTGTTAGCGTCGTAGATTGATTGTGTTAACAAAGTTATTTAAAAAAAAAAAAAAAACGGCACGCGCGTAAATGCGCAGGCGCGAAACCGCCGGTAGTACAATGCACAGACTTGACCCCGGAGTCATTGATAGATGCAACGCGGAGTTCGCGTAGGCGAACTAAACAGCTTACAACGTTTAAAAGGTGAGCGCTAAGAGTGTCAATGAGCGGTAAACGTTAGATGCGTCTCATAAACCTAGCGCAGTACGATGTTAGCTAGACATGTGCAAGCGAGCGAGCGGCCCCATAACCACAGTGGCTATATTTAGACTGGCAGCTAGTAAATGTGTTCAACAGCCATATTGAATTATAAGCTCGAACGATTGACACAGTAGCCCATTAGATCACTTAAGTTTGGTCAAGCATCTCGCTGAATTTTTGTTTGACTATGTCACCGACGTTAAGCCACGCATTTGCGTAAAAACAATGTTACTAAATGAAGTTTCTATGTACGTTTATAACATGTAGAATATAAATTAGGGTAGGCTAAAGCAAGTTTTGTTTTATTAATCAACAGGTTTCCCTGATGAAGGTGCTACATGCACCGAAATGCATTGGATGTGATTTATTTTGGGAACAACAAACAAACGATGTAGAAGGAGAAAATTAACATGTGAAGTCAACATGAAAACATTTGAATACGATGAAAAATAAATTTAAGTGTATGAACACTCAACAGAGTCACGTTTGAATTGCAATAGCTGGAGAACCAGCAATCTTCTTGTGCCCAGGGTGAGAGGGCTATGGAATAATAGTCCTGCGACCACTTGAATATATAAACAATACATTGAAAAAAATAGTACAAATTGTGGGCCTCTTTTGACATGGCCCGCCCGTACTTTTAGCTTGAAGCCAGATGTGATTTTAAATTGTAAGTGCACTGAGTCCCTGCTAACCAGGTTCCCTGTGACTGATCTCTTTCTCAATACTGTGCCATGATTGGCACACCTTCCAACTTCAGCCACTCCTGTAAGTCCCTAGTAAATGGAACCCATGTTACCTAGGGCATGTGTACTGAAGAGGGTCCATTGGGGCTACAGCACAAATTCTCTCATTGCAGAGACTACTCACCAAGACAATGTAACCTGCCATTTCAGGCTGCATGTCTTGGTGCAGAGAAAATAGAAGATTCAAATTGGCACAATCTCATACACTGTATCAGATATTGATAAGGCACCGCTACTGCAGGCCTTACAACCCTAAGGCAGGGTGCACTATATCCTATGTGTGGATATAGCTGCATGAGCAGATACGACCCTGCAATATCTGAGTCATTCTTGGATATTGTAAGTGCACAAGAAAGCCATAGTGGGCATATGGGCTGGATAATTGTCATTACGAGTTTCCTCGGTCATGCGGGCTTCACTGTACCCTAAGATATGTGGTACCAAACATCTCATCTTAATACATTCTCACTGATACCTGTGTTGGGTTTAATAATAAATGCACACAGGAGACCCTTTAGATGGTCCGCTGAAAACATACCAAGCACTAGTGTGGTCTCTTACTAGTCTTAGCCAGCATGCCACTACAGACATGTTTCAGACCTCATGGAGTAAGAGCCTGCATTCTCAGAGGCACAAACAAAGTCTACTCTTATCTGATGTGCTTCATATCTCCAGGCCGGAATGTTCTTCCAGAGCATGAAACTTCAAAGATGATGCCACCTTTAAAGTGAAGCACAGGCTTCCCCAGATAGTGGAGGGATGCCAGCACACCTCTGTCCTACTCCACATTTGGCAGGAGGACAGGCTGGAAAATGAGTTAGATGAGAAGGAGTGTCAGCAGCACCCCTAAGATGTAGCAGGCGATGTGAAACCCTCTCCTGAAAACCAACCATCTTGGGATGGTGGAAAACAGCCTATCAGGGCTTGGGAAGAGCTCTCCCCACAGGAAGTGGTCACTTAGAGGGTGTATACACACTAAAGGTAGATAGTCCATTGGCTACTACCTATCTACCTATTTAATGCACCTACATTTAGTATTTAGGTGGCATCCCTGGACCTTGAACCTTAGATTCACAGGACATGAAAAAGACTCAGACAAAAAAGAGGTGCTGCCTAAGAACTGATTCTTGAAAGTAAATGGGAAACCCAATTAACCCTTAATGGCTTGGGCAAACAAATATTGGCAGGTAAATAGGCCTACAAGGGATTTATTAAATTTAAAGTTTGTATAATTATTTCATTCAATGTTAACAAACTCTATCAAAGCAGTTTGCAATTCAAATTTCCAGAACCAAATTCCAATTATTGATATATAAACAAATTATCAAAGAAACATTTATCACACGAGTGTATATATTAAAAAGTTGAATTTTATAATAATCAAATTTCATGAATTATAAAGGGTACAAAATCATACAAAACACAAAGCAACTAGAAGTTAGAATTCTGTCTATCCTATTTTGTTACAATTGTTGCACCTTTTTCTGATCATTCCAAGGCAGTGTAACTAAATTCTGCAAACAACGTTGCCTTTGATACAATGATCTATGAAATCGGTATAAATGTTGACATTTCGGTCTACAACTGTTTGCATCCACTGGACCATCTTCAGGACTTTTTTCAATACAGATGAATGGCCCTTCAACAGTATTGAAAGTGATTGTTGGTATTAGAATCCAAACCAATATGCAGTAGCATGAATGGCTACAATGTATCCAGCAAGCAAAGTTCAATATTACTTCAATTGAAGACATGGGTAAATTCTTCCATACGCAAACTGGTCAAAGATAGATAAATCTGTATAAGCACAACGTGAATTACGGAGTCGGTAACGCTCACTCAAAAGTCGACGCCGGGTTTTATTTTCTGTACTACAGAAGGTTGATTAACCTGACCTGAAGGGGAGGAACTCTCAAATCTCTGCACAGGTACTAACACTAATGGAGCTCTCTTGATATTATTCAAACCTGTTCCCTACTGATTATTTAAATATCTCAGCAACAGGCACTCAAGCAAAGTAAATACCTTACTGATATTGGAAAGGGTAATGAGCAGGTTACCCATCATCTCTTTTGCTTGTGAATTAAGCATATCAGTTATCTTACTGAAAAAGGAATCTATTAAATGTAGATTGCATACAGATTGTGGAGCAGCTCCAAAAATTGAGTAGACCATTTAACTGGAAAAACAGAGAAAGGGAAAAATACATGGCTCTTCCTTATTTATACCAGCATTTTGTAAATATAATCTTGGGGTTCAATGAGCACGTGCCATGTCCCACTCACAGCCATGTGTCTTTCCCCAAAAATTACCTTTTTTATGGCAGGTCAGATCTAGAGAAAGACAGAGAACTGAGGCAGATTCTGTCACTAGTCTGAGTTCACTGCCCTGTTGTAAAAAGGATTGAGACAATTTTCATGTGACTGATTATGCTCCTGACAAGTTGCCTTTCAAACTCCTTGACCTGTGATGATATGAAAAGCTCTCTATCAATTGGTAGGGTGGTTCCACTGGACAGCAAGCAGGCATAAGGAATGATACATTGTATGTCATTCAGAGGCACCAATCTATGGTCACATTTCCAAGTTCCTTCCAAGACAGGTTCCTCTGTCGATGTAAATGTCTTGTTTTAAAGTGTTACTGAACTGAATGCAACAATACTATGTACATCTACTTCTGAAGGCTGGTTACAGCCAAACAACCCAAAGAAGTATTTAACTGGTATTTGAACATGTGACCTGGAGGTTACTCACATGTGTTTGCTGCTGACCCCTTAGAGACTGGTTATGAGTTTGGTAGTGTGGGTCGCCATGCCACCGCCCCACTCCCACTCTGCCAAACAGGGCTGCCACCTGCCCGCCAAATTATGAGAATTATCATGATCTGGTGGATGGCATGGTGGTCCCATGGTGGGGTAGTTTAAAGGTTCATATGTGAGGCTTAAATGACATCGCCGTGGGACCGAGAGTGCATGGTCCTGCATGGCATGGACTGTGCAGTCAATGCCATACAAAAATGGGAAGCATGCACACAGGAGGGTACAACATGTGCCCCCTGCATACACCTCCATGTACAGTGCTAAGAGGGTGGCTTGTAGGGCACCCTTTCTTTTCTCAGTACCAACAAGTTCATTGAGTAAGAACCTCCATGTGAACACTGGTGGTGAGAAAAGTCGTAATATGCTTGGCGGTTCCCTAGGGCACCACCAAGTATAGTGCGGATCTTTGACCCCTGGCAGTTGTGGCAGTGCCATGGTGGTCCAACTGCCCAAGTAGTAATTTGGCGGTTGGACCGCCAGTGCAGTGGTGGTTAGACTGCCACATCTGTGCCTTTGGCTGTTCTTTGGCATGCCAACTCATAATGAGGCCCTAATTACTGATAATGACACCAGTGACCCACATTTGGTGTGCAAATTTTATCAACGTTCTCAACCTATTGAGATCATTTACCAGCAAAATGGGGCAAAGTTGAACATGAGAATGGAGCAATCCTATTAATACCTAATCTTCAATGGTTCAATGAACTAGATATGTGCAAAGCTCAGAAGTACACCCAAATGTATCTTGGTGTTATAAACTGCAGTGTAGGGTAGCCCGTAACTGAAATAACAGAAGAGATATGCTTTAAGGTCATTTCTAAGGGCACTGTGGTTTATTTTCAATGTGGTGAAGATGGAAAGGCAATTTATTCCAAAGTGAGGGTTTGACAACGCAGAAGTGATCTCTAAGCCTAGGTGACTGGAAATTAGGTACAGTAAATAGAAGAGTGGACTTATAGCAAAGAGAGCAGTTGGTGGTATATCTGGGATTGTACTAATGAATATCAACATCAACAATATCGTGGCATACTTATATTAAGGACAGAATATCAAGAAGCAAATGATTGAATGGTAAGTGCATGGAGAAAAGTATAGAGTAACTATGCCTTACTCCAAATCTATGTAGCTTCAATGAAATAAGCACTGTGTAGGTACAACATATATTTGGAGTAACGCATGGAACATTTTGATATTTTACTTTTGATATTCTTTCCTAGATATACTGTCCCATATATATTGTTGATTCTATTTTCAGGAGGCAGACCATATCTGCTCATCATACTTCAGATGGAAATATGACCAGACTCATAGAATGATTTATGGGCCAAGTAGAGTGTTTTGAAATTAATACAATATAGTACAAGTAACCAATGTAGCTATCTATATGTCAGAGACTCTTTTGATTTTCCTAAGTTTGTAAACAAGACGCAAGGCCATCCAGTACTGATGGAACAATATTCACAGTGATGGTTCAGGCTCTCAACATCTTCTCAATGAATTTCTAGCATTTATATAAAATTGAACAGTTTCTTTAAAGCAAGTCCAAACAATAATCCAAATCCATTCAGCAAGAGACCTGCATGGTAGCAAGAGTACAGTATTGGATTTTGAAACACATTTTCCACAAATGTATCACGATATCATTAATAGAGAGCACATTCTCCATCAAAATGGACTTGAAACACTTAAAAGCAGATGGTGTCTGGGAAACCATAGGAAAGGGATTGTAAACTGTTAGTAACTGGTTAGAAAACATAGGGAATTGATTAGTGATTTTCATCTTGAGACCTTTAGTGGCAATCTCTTTGTCCATAATGCTGAGGATATTGTCAATTAAAGTTTGCAGATATCGAAAGAGAAACAAATCGTGGAGCGAAAAGAACAAAAACTGAACTTGAAATTGAGGATGTTATGTTATGTTATTTATTATTTGTTAAGCGCACATACGCCCAAGGGCTTCTTGGCGCTGGTGAGAGAGTCAAACATAACAATACATAGAAGACATACAATCACTGTTTACAATAAGCCTGAGAAAAAAGAAAAGTTTTAAATGCCTTCCTAAAGGCAAGGAGGTCCTTACTGTGTCGCAGAGTCAAAGGGAGGGAATTCCACAACGAAGCAGCTAAAAATTGAAAACTGCTGCCTCCCTGACGTTTCTTTTTGAAACGAGGGACCTCAAGTAGGTCTTTGTGGATTGATCTCAAGCTGCGCAAGGGTTTGTATTTGCGCAGTAGTAGTCTAAGGAACATGGGACCCTTACCCTCCAAAGCCTTGAACACAATACAGCCCACCTTGAATGTAGCTCTCTGTTCCACAGGCAGCCAGTGCAAAGTCTCTAGTCCATGTCTAATTGATTCCCACTTCGGGACTTTGCAGATAAGTCTCGCAGCTTGATTTTGCAAGTATTGCAATCTTTTAAGTTGGCCAATAGGCGCCCCCACATAGAGGCCATTTGAGAAATCGATGTGAGATAGGACTAGAGCACTAACTGTCTGAATTAAGGCCAAACCTGTAAGGAGATGTGCTATTTTCTTCCTCAGTTGAAAAAACCCCGAGGAGACCACAGTTCCGACTTGACTTTCCAAGGTAAGATCCTCACTAAGAGTCACTCCCAAACTTTTTACTGTACGGGATTTTTTTGGGGGCGAGCCCATGTCCGACGGCCAAAAGCTAGGACTCCAACTGATCTCACTCTTCTCAGGTAGAATGAGCTCCGTTTTTCCCGGATTTAACTTAAGGTGGTTTAGAGACATCCACCTCTGGATAAAAGACATAGTTGCTCGAAATTCCTCGGCAGCATTGTGAGAATTTAGCACAAAAACCAACTGCAGGTCGTCTGCATAATTATATACATCAACCTTAAACTCTCGTAGGGAGAACAACAGAGGCCGCATGTATAAATTAAATAATAAAGGGGACAAGGAGGATCCTTGAGGAACCCCACAAAAGGAAATGTTTTTAGGGGCTGTGAAAGAACCCAGTCGAACCGATTGGGTACGTCCTGAAATAAAGGACTTGAGCCAGGCCAAGGCCAAGTCCCGAAGACCGGCCTGTTCGACACGGTTGACCAGGATGGTATAGTCAACCGTGTCGAACGCGGCAGACAGGTCCAATAACACCAAAGCCTGGTGCAAGTCCCTGTCTGCGTTAGACCTTAAAGTATTCTGAACGGCCAATATCACTGCCTCAGTAGAGTGACCAGGCCGGAAACCTGCCTGGTTGGGTTGTAAATAGCCAGAGGCTTCCACAAAACTTGATAGGCAGTTGGTTACATGCGCCTCCAATATTTTGGATAAATAAGGCAGTAGCGATATTGGTCTATAATTAGAAAGGTCTGAGGAGTCAATGCCAGGTTTCTTTTTTAAAGGGATCAATAAGGCCTGTTTAAAACTATTAGGAACATTCCCTGACATGAGGGAGTTATTAAGCAGAGGAATCAGGCTACTTGGGAATGCCCGACCAATTTCTCTCATTACTTGAGGAGGGCAGACATCCTGAGGAGATCCTGATTTAACTCTTGTGAGCAAATCTTGAAGGGTTTGGTCAGTGATTAAGGGGAAGGAATGCAAAGTAAGAGGGTTTAAAAAGGTATCATCTATCGGGACACAAACTGGAAGCTTGGATAGAGTATCCTTAATCAACACTATTTTATCATTAAAATAGTCATTCAGCGAGTTGCAGAGCAATTGTGAGGGGACAACCGGGGGAGAAGTTCTCTCATCATTACACAACTCAGTCACAATCCTGAAAATTTCTTTCGACTTATTAGTCGCGTTAAGTATTTTAGAAGAGAAATAAGCAGTTTTGTGAGTGTGCAACGTCTTTTGGTAGGCTTTACGAGTTGAACAGTATGCGATCCTTGCTTGAGGACAGTAATTGGTACGCCATGTTCTCTCTTGCTGCCTCACTTCAAGTTTTAATTTCCTCAACTCCGGCGTGAACCACTTATGTGCGTCCACGCCGCGTGAGTTATCAAAGCGAGTGAGGGGAACACAGACATTAATGGCCGAATTTAGCCAATCTTGAAGCCTACAATCGGCTATCTCCACATCTGAGCTCTGCTCTGGCAGAGTAGACTTTAACAAATTTAAGGATTTGAGGATGAACTATGTAAGTATGAAACCTAAATAAGAACTATGTAGGAAAGTAGAAGGAAAAGTTAAATACAACACACCCATAATCTATGACTAGATCGGATGTGGAAGATAAGGTGATGGTTTGATTCACAATCAGAGAGGGGCCTGATGACGCAAGATTTTGAAAATTCTTATACTCTACACATTTACTGATTGAAGACAAACAAAGATGAAAGTACACTTTGCACACATTAGACACTGTGACATATGAAACTGAGACAAGTGTAGTAGAAGTACCATAAAAGCATGCTTTAAAATGTGAGATGAAGAAAAAATATATACAAAGCAATACTAATACATATAAACAAGTTACACTCATGAGAATTACTAATGAACATGTTGTTTATTAGCATTTATTGATGAAATTGTGCTAATAATAAAAATAATAAAGAGGCCTAGTGTTTCTTTTGTTAGAATGCACCAATTAGAAAAGTTGGTGCAGAAATGTGTACGGACTGGGTGCGATCTTGAAATTTCACCTCATAACACTAGAGATTGTCTAGCTTATGAAAAGTGAAAAACGAATTTTGTAGCGTGAATTTCGCAAATGTAATACTTATATAAATATTGAGAAACTTTGTGGTAGTAGGGCAATTCTATCGTTAGCTATTTCCATGTAATAATGTCTGGTGAGAATTCTATGAAGTTCCTATTTGAATTGATTTTATTACATGTGTAACATTCCTAAATGTTTTTTCAACGTTTACTGTAAATAACTCCTTTGGGAACAGGATTACAGCTGTTTACTCTAGAAAGATACTTTGTATTTCTTTTCCACCGATGTTAGGCCTAAGAGGACCTTCAAATTTCTAGTTTCTCATGACTAGCATGGTAAAGCATCTTACTGTTGCGAGTGTCTTAGATGACATTATGTGAATCTGAGGATATAACAGTCTTTCAATTGTAGTGTGGTGCTACATCAATGGCACCATCTTAGCGACTTTCAAGAAGAAACAGCCAAAAGAGCGGCAACACCATTCTGATTTATCCTACTTAAGACCAGACCGCTATGCTGATCGATTTTTGATGATTACTAAGAACTTTCTTTTTACTTTTGGACTGCTTTTCTGATGTTACAGCCGGGAGCTGATGGACATAAATCTTCTTTGCCAAACCAACTTGAATATATTTTCCTTTATTTCTCTTTGTTCTCTGCTAATGGACTCTCCGATAATGGATTTTAAATCTGAACCTTTTCCCCTTCTTTGTAGGATTTGAGCGGTTAGACAAACAAACTATCCTTCTGCCTTTAATGGCACTGGGACTCTGTAACTCTTTAAACTGATTAACCGAAATTCTCAAATGATTGCTCATTGCTATGGATTTAGAATCTTTATTAAAACAACCAAATAAATCTAATATGTTTCTGAGTCTATTAATAAGTCTTGTTGGTCCATATAAGCTGTGCTATTTTACTGATGACTTAAATGCATTGTAGGGAGAATCAGCGAGCTCTGTCAGACCATCAAGTAATACTTTTCAGTGTTACTGTTGCAGTGCCTTTGGTCTGCATGATTCTATTCCAACTGAACATCTTCAGGTGGTTGGGTCTTCTTGTTGCTATTCTTTATTTCTACAGGATGGTCTTGAGTAGTGTACCTAAATCTGATGTCAAATTTGTGAGCTACTTGTCAAATATTGGTCCTCCTTGGGCGGCTCAGGTGTTGTTTGGCCACTCTAATTTCCACCCACCTATTGGCAGAGAAAGATTCATCAGAGGATCATTGCCTCTGTGGTAAAAGGAATACAGCAGATTGTCTAATCATAACGGGCCCAGTATGACTAGAGTAGTAAGGAGAGTAAGCATACAATAACATTTTACCAAGCTTGAGCTGCAACACCCTCCTTGGTGTATGTACCGAAAGTGAGATACTCCCAAATAGAATTTGGGGTCCAGTTTCTGTAATTTCATAAATTATTACATTCCAAATTACAGAGACAAAACTGGAGTAATGCATTATAAATGCTGTTTCAGGAGATGTTCTGTGTGTCTAATAGAAATAGTGTCCCTCAGTGCTGCACTTTAAGACTGTAACATGGAAATCTGGCACTTGGAATATGAATTAAGACCAAAAGCAAATATTCTGCCAGAATCTGGGTGCTACCAATTAAAGTTTAGTTGGATACAACACATCATGCTCCATAAATTAAGGTGTCCAAATCATGACATCTAACCCGCACATGAAATCATCTTGAGCAGTTGTACTAGTCTAATACATGTTATTAACCCCAATGAAGAATACAGCTCGCAGATTGCACAGATTTTTATGATAATGGAAATCCAGGAGTGGAAACATGGTGATGGTCAAACACTGCCAAATTGAGGTAAACATTGCTTGCACCTTGAGTTCATACAGAGTAGCACCTTCAACACAATGTCACCATTAAACCATACCCAGAGATGGCAAAAGCAAATGCACCCTGTCAGTCTCTAGGCTAGTGTAGACCTAAGCAGTGGAAAGTGGAACTGAGCTAGCACTACAATTTAACAATCCACAAATCCTCTCAATCTCCCAATTGAGTTATCATGCATGTATATTGATTTATCAACATAACTTTGGGTATTGCATTAGTACTGCTTGAATTTGTTTTATTTACTATGTGTAATGAACTTGGGACTTCCAATTACCTGTTTTATGTGGTGTGACTGACTTTTACGTATTTTAAAGAATGCATAAAAAGTATTCCGGAAATTTAATCTAATCAAATATTTGAACAGTTGTGCTAATTTGTCTTTCTTTCTTCAGCATCTGACTGTCTGTAGGGATGGATAAAAAAATATATTTTTCTGACAAAACATTTATGTCAAAGAAGACAAGCTATTTGAGCACATCATTGAAGTAGGAGGTGTGACCACTTAACCTGCAGTAAACTGGCAATTAATGGAACAGTAGTGCAGTTGGTTAATGCACTTGCTGCTTACACCGCATAAAATCTCTAACTGGTAACACATGAATACAATACTTCAAAATATATTGTATCTTAAAGAATACTATGGCTCCTGGAAAGATCAAACAACTAAAGGAAACACAATTATACAATTTTAAAGCAAAGCAACCCATTGAGCGATTGCTCAGTTCCATTTATTGATCTATGCCCTACCTTTCAAATAAGCCATTTATTTGGAGGAAAAGAAGGCCTGCTGAACACTAAACCCATTATTGCATGCTTTTTGCATATTTTTATCTGAGTATCTCTTATTTGCGAATATAGAGTTGTAAAGTGGAACTTGGGTTTCAACCATTATAATGCACATCAGTATAAAGAACTGCCATTATGTAAGATAACTGGCAATGCTACCAGCAATACATTATGTATATAGCTACAATACTTTGCATACACTTTGCATTTCTAGGGCCAGGCTGGTGTCCTTAGCCAACAGGGTTACTGTTTGAGTGTCAGTTTTATTACCATGGACTCCTAGGCCAGGCTTATTGCATATGGTCCCTGTT
Organism: Lissotriton vulgaris; assembly: GCF_964263255.1. Classification (NCBI taxonomy): domain Eukaryota; kingdom Metazoa; phylum Chordata; class Amphibia; order Caudata; family Salamandridae; genus Lissotriton; species Lissotriton vulgaris. The sequence continues at coordinate 499,230,003 of NC_141693.1, read as the reverse complement.
TACTTTTGGCGACGATGGATGGCACTTACCAGCGCATGCTCCTGCCCCAATGGGTCCTGTGCTGCAGGAAGCTAAACTCGCCAGACTGTGATGTCTGCTGCTGCTGCTGCCTGACCACGAACTGCCTGTTCATGCTGATGGCCTGCTGCCAGGTCGTGACATCCCACGGTGTCCTGCGGTGCTGGTGTAGGGACTCCAGCCGGCTTCTAGACATCAACCTCACCTATGACCTGCTGCAGGCAGTGTGCTAAAGCCAGCACTGCTCTGTGGTGTCTCACTTTGGCTGCTGCAGAGCCTACAGGTGCTTTGCCTGTGGGTACCGTGCTTCTCTGCACGGCCCAGCTCCAGTGTGGGGGCTTCCTCCCCTGAGGTGACGTGTACACAGGCCCCAGATTACTGCTCTGTGGTGCAGCCTACTGCTGACTCAGCCTACCCTGCTGGAGCTCACTGATGTCTCCCGGGGCTTCTGAAGACTATGGCCAGTGAGCTGCACATGTGAAAGAGGGTCACAAAGCTACCCGTAGCCGGAGGCTGAATGTTGGTGGGGGTTCACTCCATTGCAGCTTAACTTTGATGCTCAGAGCCCACCTTTTCTACCTGATGGAGCAAGGCTGCGCATGTAAAGCGACTTGCTTGTATTCGACCCTCTCTAATAACTCATAATGTACTAACTAACATGTTTTGTCTTATTAATATTACATTTCACAACATATTAGGTATCTAGAGGAAGCTTGTCTATGTGCTTTTACTAACCATAATCCGCTTGACTAAATGGCTGCTGCTACACAGGATTTCTTACTGCGCATGCATCTGTCACACTCAAGTAACATGATGTATCTTTCACTTGGAGAGAAACTTTCGCTTCAGCGCACTAGAACTAAGATGGCTGCTATGTGTTATTAACGTGCAAGAAGCTTGCACAGCTGCTTTTGCTAAGCTGTTCGTTCTGCCTAACTTCTAATGCAATAGTTAAAATAAAATAATGGGAATAGAGTAGTGATAGGTGGTATACAGAACATTCATTTATTCTTGGTTCTAAAACTGTTTGTCTTTTATTTTTTACTTGTAACATTTCGGGCCTGATGAAACCCCACTGCACCCATTTTGAACATGCGCACAAGACTCCAAAAGCTCAAGAGTCATTGGCATTGAATGGAAGCCAAGTCCAAACTTGTGAGAAGATGTGCCTGGAAGCGTGAACTTTCAACCCCAGGAGAGGAAGCCGGACTGTACAATACTGAACGCTATTGTTACTGATTGATACATTCATTGCCGGGTGGAATAAAAGTGCATGGGAATATAAAGTTATGGGCGAGAACGTTAATTTTAATATCATCAAGAAAAATTTCATTTTTAGTATGGTGTGATGACCTCTCCTCTCTTCTTGTCCAATCAAATTGGGGATCCTTACACTTGCAACATTGAGGGGGGTGATACACTGACCTGGAAAATAGTGTAACTAGGGTAGGCTTAGTTAGCTAATTTCTCCGACTAGTCCTAATAGATGACCTGTCACTGACCCAACGCACTCAATAGGTGATCGAGAGCAGAGGTGCTGACGGAGCACTCTGTCAGATGATTCGATAACTCAATCGGGGTTCGGGAGCAAGGGTGCTGGTGGAGCACTCTGACAGAAGATTCGATAACCCAATCGGGGTTAGGCTGTTAGCTGCAGAGAGGGTTGTAGCACTGGAGTAGCAACTTTAACTGTGGGTGCCGGTCTTAGCCTGTGGTGGTCTTGTCCTGATCCAATTTGGCTGCACTTGTCCTGATTTCTGGATGGCACCTGTTGTATTTCTGGCATTTGCACTTTTGGTGTTTTATCTTCTAACTGACCTGTGGCCAGGGTTAGTTCTTCAAACCATTCTAGGTAAATATACTATGTGGGTATGTCATTGTACTGTTTCCTTCTCTCTTCCCACCCTAATGTTAAATGAGTAAAGACTGCCTTTTAAAATCTTTGTATATTCTCATTCTAATCATTATTTCCCTGATCGAAAGTTTTCTGGTTACAAATGTATGGATTATGGCTTTTAAAGAATTCTAGATAAAGAGTTTAAACCGTTCCTGAGTTTGTGGTTATTATATGAGTACAAATGGTATTTTTTCTACCTATTTTCTTGCTGACTCCCTAATCCTTTAGGAATTTTAGGAACCGGTGACTGGTAAGTCAATGGTATAGGTCCTAAAACGTATTCATATAAATCACTGATTAGAGGAAAGTGCACAGGTTACCTGATTAAAACTCATCATATATTGTTTTATGGGCCCAGGTGAGTATGGTGAAACCGAGTCGGGTGACCTGCACGCTCTATCAGTATTTCTTTTGGTAGCAGAGGAAAGGCTAGTGATTAATTAAGATAGGTTGTTATGTTTGACTATTGACTGTAATGATGAATATTGACTTATATTGATTTTATGTATCAACCAAGACTTGTTCGTACCTGTTTTATGTTTTGTCTGGAATCCCCAGGGGCAGAATTGTGGGTGGTAAATGGAAGCCACACTGCAGTAAGATCATTTGCCTGTAGGAAATAAGTGCATGGTTAGGTAGAACCGGAAGCACTGTTTTAGGGAATTTTCTGTATAAATGTGTGAATAATTGATAGCAAAGAGTTCGCTAGCAAAACTTTTTGTGTGATATCACCTAGAAAGGGTCACACTGAAGGAGTAGCAGGTTCTTCTGAGCTTGATTGATAGTAAAGGGGTTCGCTGGTGGAACTTTGGCCTTAAAATATCCTAGAGAGGATAAGTCTGAAGGAGTAGCAGGTTCCCTAATGCTAGCGTGAAGGGTAGACGGAAGGGATCTACTTGTAGTGTGTGAAGAGTACGCGGAAGGGATTTACTCTCAGTGAGTGAAATTATCTTTTCTTTGAATTAGTCACTCGGGCAAATGTTTTTACGTTGTTGAATAATAAAATCTGCATTAAAAGTGAAAGAAATTAAGTTTTCGTATTACCTTGCAAAGGAGGGAGTCAGTCGCGGAGCTGTACTGACATCACTCAGAGTCGCGCTGGTATTGGCTGAAACAGCGGGTGTGTAGCTGAGGTAGTAATTGTAAAGGAGGGGTGAGTACAGGATTGTGAGAACTAGTCTCACGAGAAATGCTGCACAACTATTGGTTGGATTTATTTTGAATTCAAAATTTTGATAGGTCACTGAAAAATAAAAGATGCGCTGGTATTGGAAGTAATTTTGTAAACAAATTGAGAGTCATCCTAAAGATTTTTTTTGGTTTAAATTATATGTGGAATATCGGTCTGATTGTAGGAGGTAGACCCGATAGAAAATATCTAGGGTTTGCACAAGAACAGTATATAAGAGGAAGACCTCATATAATGTACGGAGAGAAAAGAAAAATGTCATTCATTAAAAGAATTAAGATTTTTTTAAAGAAAGATAAAGCAATTAAAACAAGAGAAGGGCTTAATATTCCACCACCAAATACGCCTGCATCATACATGATGGTTGAAAGGGGCTATCACACTTGTGTGTGGTTAGAAAATTGGATGGAGTACACAAAAGATGATGGTGTTTTAGCATTTCCAGAAAATGGTACCTTTAATGGCAGAGTTTTGTACAATTTGAGAACTCCTATGAATGAATTAGATCCCAGACCTAGATTAACACAATATGCGACATTAGAGGAATGGAAAAACTGAGGCTTTTGAGCCAGACCGACCCAGAAGAAACAGGAATTGGAGTACGTTTTATCCCCGATTTCTAAAAGAGATAAGAGACACACAAATGAAACAATGGAGACAGTCCATGTTAGTGGAAGGAATATATCCTGTATTTACTTTAGAAGATTCTACAGGAAGTAAAAGGACTGAGAAAACGAAACATTCAATGACTAGTGGTGATTCGGATGATGATTAGTTGGAGGATTTATTAATGAAAAATCCACCACCTTATAATGAGGAGCCAAGCACAGTTAATCCAAGTGCTCCGTTCCTGAAACCACCTCTGATTCCGCAAGTGGTACATGAGACTTCAAAAGAAAAGGTACTTCAGGAAGGAGAACGAGAAGCATTAAATAAACAAAGAAGTGAGTTAATTCAGAAAATGTATCAATTGAATACCAGTCCTGAAGCCCTATTGGCCCAGTTGTTCCTCTGTATGGAGATAAACAACCAAGTCCTAAAAATACCGTACTAACTACACCTGAAGTACAGCCTAGAAAAGAACCATTAATAATTGATGATCAAGCAAGTGAATGTGAGTCAGTGATTTCCCTGATGGATTTACCAATAGGAGAACCAGTGAGTGACTCGGTCAGGAAAACCACTCCTATAAGTTCTAGAGAGGTACAGATGGAGACATCCTCAGGTACAAGAAGTGCCACAGTAGTAAGCCCAGAAAAAATAGAGAGATGGTCACAAGAAATAGAGAAACCAAAGTCACAGCCAAAGGTATTGGACATATTTAAATTAAGAGTCGAATTGGAGGAAATGATGGCTGGAAATGTGGGATTAGACAGGTTAAATACATTCAGTGAGGACGAGTTGTTGTTCATATGCAAAAGCATTACTAGAAATACAAGAGTGTTTCATGAAAAATTAATGGATTTGGCAGCTAATATGGGAATTGACATTGGTAAATCTAAAGGGTTACTGAAACCATATCGAGCTGAGTTTTCTGACAAAGACTTTGAAAATATTAATGTGTTGGGTAGAAAAGTACAAATTAAGGAGCTTAAGTCATTATTGCAGAAATGGGGTCACATCGAAAAATGGAAAACTAGATGGGCAAAGAAAAAAGAAGAGGCTCGATCAACACAAACTGAATCTAATTATGTATTAAAAGAAGCAGAAAAAGTGGAAAGGTTGTGTCCCATGAGAGAGGTACCAGGTGGAGGTTATGTACATGTCCCATGATCCCGACAGGATATTTTGTCATTCACAAATGATTTCCCAAAACCTTGAGAGAAGCCTGTAGAATGGTACGGACAAGTCGAGAGATTTGTGAAGGTTTCAAAATGTCTTTTAAAAGATTTAAATGGGTTATTTGACATTGTCGTTCCTGTAGATTTGTGAACAGAATGTAAAAGTTGCTGTTGATTGGCCGAGTGATGAGTACCCTAGAGACCCAAAGACAGGAGCCCCCTCAGAAGATGTAATGAAGAAATATAATCAAGTAATACTGTATCTCAAAGGGAAAGTACTTGCAAAGGAAACTGATTGGACTAGAATAGATAGAACCACCCAGAATAAAGATGAACCCGTACATGCATATTATGAACGCTTGTTACAAGTATTTAAACAATATAGTGGCCTAGATAATATTGATATGAAAGACATGATGCATTACATCTATCGGTTTGTGTCAGGATTAACACCAGGAATTTCCCAATGGATGAAAGATCATAAAATTTGTTGGCAGGCCAACCGATTGATGAAATTCTTAAATATGCAAAATATTGTAAAGATGAACTTGACAATAAACAAAAAGAATTAAAGGAAAGGTTAATATGGGCACAAGTAAAATTAGCAGAGCAACATGAACTCCAGTTAAGTCAAATGAACAATACCCAGACTCAAAGTGATGGTAATGGGGGTAAGCCAAAGGGAAAATTCGATAGAGAGGAAGCCAAAAAGAAGTTCCCTTGTCACAGGTGCAGCAAATTGGGGCACTGGAAAAAGTGTAAGGCTGTGCAAAATAACTCTGTTCAAACAAATAATTTGAATCCACAGACGCAGAATGAGGTGCCATGGAAGCAACAGCAGCAGGTAATACAAAACCAGTTACCCCTTGAACCTATGCCAAATTTTAGGAGTAAAGCACTCCAAAGTGTGGATACCACAAATTGGGAGGGAAGTGGAAATAGAGACGCAGTGACATCACAGTTTCTGTTGAACAACACATTTTTCAAGGAGGAGACATACTGACGGTGCCTTCGAGGGGAGGACGAGGACTGCGTACTTGGCGCCTCCTTGCCGGTATATCAGTCAGGTCCATACATTGAAGGAAAGGTTGAAGGAAATGATGTCACCTCTGTATTGGACACTGGTGCTACCCGTTCTTTTGTGAGAACAGCAGACGTTCCAAACTTACCCCTCTCGGGAGAAGCGATCCAAGTAGTGGGTGTTTTCTAATAAACAAATTAGTACCCCAGTCACAGAACCAATGGAAGTTAGAATAGGTAATTTTGAAGAAATGCACAAATTTGTCGTTTGCGATTTTAGCCCAGTGAATCTGTTAGGCAGAGATTTATTGTGCAAAATGAATTGCACCATCTTTTGCACCCGAAGTGCTGTTGAAATTCAAACTCCAGATGAAGACGGAATTTATAAATTAATGTTAGCAAAACAAGAAACAGAGAATAAAAAGTTACCTGTAGAAGACTTACCAGAAGAATTACAGCATACTGTAAATCCTAATGTGTGGGATTTTACCGGAAAAGATGTAGGATTAATGGCAAATGTCGATTCCATAAAAATGACAATAAAAGTAGGTGCAGTATACCCAAATATTCGACAGTACAAAATGAGCCCAGAAATTAAGCAGGAGTTGCAGCAGAAATAAAGCGTTTGGTTGAACAGGCATTTTACAAGAAATAATGAGCAGTCCATGTAATTCGCCCATAATTGGCATAAAGAAACTGAGCGGAAAGTACAGGGTCGTACATGACCTCCGCAAAATTAATAAGATTGTTGTCCCATGCTGTCCAGTTGTGCCAAATCCTGCAGTGATTCTGTATCAGATACCGTGGGAAGCTGGATAGTTTACAGTAATAGATTTATTTCACATATTTTACTCGATTCCATTACAATTGGATATCAAATTTATTTTTTCTTTTGAATTCGACAGCCATGTGTACGTCTGGAACCGCGTTCCTCAGGGGTATGCAGAGAGTCCATCGATCTTTAATCAGATATTGAAAATGTGCCTTGAATCTCTGGTACTGCCCGGACAGTCAGTCCTGTTTCAGTATATTGACAACCTATTGGTGGCGTCTAAAACTCAATATGACTGTGTTGTTGATACCATTGCTTTACTGAATCATTTAGGTGAAGGAGGACATAAAGTGTCACCTGAAAAGTTGCAATTTTGCACCACATCAGTGAAATATCTGGGGCATCAGATAGAAAGAGGTGTCAGAAGGGTTACCTCAGAAAGAATCAGAATAATCAAAAACATGAATCTACCTCAAACTCAGAAAGAGATCAGAATGTTTCTTTGAGTTGTAGATTACTGCAGGCAATGGATTTTGGAATTTGCAGTCCTAGCAAAACCATTGATACAAATGACAAAGAAAAGAGCAAAAGACCCGGTAGAATGGGATGACAAAAGCATGACTGCTTTCTTGAAATTACGAAAATGTCTGTGTACAGGTCCAGCATTAGGGATACCTGACTAGTCAAAAGACTTTGCACTATTCTGTGATAATTGTGAGATAATTGTGCACTTTCAGTTATTATTATTAAAGGGGTTTGTAAAGCGCCTGGTGACGCCTCCCGGCGTGTCCCCGCGCTGACCCAGTCTCATGAGACGTACTGAGGCATATTTTTCTTCTACATTGGATCCAGTGGCATATGCATTGCCAGGTTGCCTGAAAGCAGTAGCTGCAACCTACATGAGCCTTGAGCAAAGTGAGTCCATTATTATGGGACATCCAGTTACAGTGTATGTTCCACACGTAGTTGAGATTTTGTTAACAAGGACCAAGACTCAGTAACTAACTCCTAGTCGGCTGACTAAGTATGAGCGAATCATTGTAAGTGCCGGAAAAGTAACCATTGCCAGGTGTAATATTCTGAACCCAGCAACACTGCTACCTGATTCACACTTTGCAGAAGTGAAGGGAGAAGTCCAACATGATTGTATCGACCTGACTGATTACAGTACAAAACCACGTCCAGACATAAGAGAAGAGCCATTAATAAATTACGAATATGAGCTATTTATAGATGGCTCATGCATGAGACATGAGGAAGGAGGTTTGAGTGCTGCCTATGCAGTATGTACATTGGGGGGTCCAGTTGAATCATCCTATTTACTTGGAGTCAAGTCTGCACAAGAAGCCGAATTGGTTGCATTAACAAAAGCGTGCAAATTTGGGAGAAATTGGAAAGTAACCATTTACACTGATAGCCAGAATGGTTACGGGCTGTGCCCGACTTTGGCCAACTCTGGATGCAAAGGGAGTTTCTGACTTCTTCAGGTACTCCTATTAAAATTGGTCATTATGTAAAAGATTTGCTGGAAGCAATTCAATTGCCAAAAGAAGTGGCTGTGGTCAAGTGTGCTGCTCACCAATCTGGAAATGACAAAGTAACAGCTGGTGACAGATATGCTGACCAATTGGCCCAATATTGTGCCAAATATAAAATGGCTTTAAATAAGAAAATAAATGCATGTGGAAACAGCTGCCAACTTATGTTGCTTGAAGGCATGAGAACGTGGGAGGAAGTGAGAGATTTGCAAAATGAAGCAGAACCAAAAGAAAGGGAAGAGTGGAGAAAAATAGGTTGTCAGAAAAGGGTTGAAGATGGTGTCATTGTTTACCTTGATGGTATGCCTGTGTTACCAGACTGTATGCTTGCTCCTATGGCTAGGGTGTTCCACTGAGATTCCCACCTAGAGCGGGATGCCATGATCAGGTTGTTTAGACAAAGTTGGTTCAATGCAAAGTTCAGGAATGTAGCAGTGAGTCTTTGCCAGAGGTGTCTAGTTTGCGAGCAAATGAATCCTGGAAAGAAAACTGTAGTGTTGCCAGGAAAGATTGGAAAGGCAGAAGGCCCATTTATAAGACTACAGATTGATTTCATTCAGTTACCCCCTTGTCGAGAACTAAAATATATTCTTGTCATTGTCTGTTTGTTCTCAAAATGGGTGGAAGCTTACCCACACATAGGAATGATAGCATCACTGTAGCCAAACTCCTACTCAGAGAACTAATACCTAGGTTCGGTTTTCCAGTAACAATTGAATCAGACAGAGGCTGTCATTTTAATAATGAAATAATTGGCCTAATTTGTGAAGTATTGAACGTTAAGCAAAAGCTGCACTGTGCATACCGCCCAGAGGCTTCTAGAGTGGTAGAACAACTGAATGGCACAATCAAGTCAAGATTGGGAAAGATGTATGAATCTACGCGATTAGAGTGGCCAGATGCTTTTCCTCTTGTTCTGATGTTACTCAGAAGTTTTCCAGACCGGAACACAGGCTTGAGTCCTCATGAAATACTAATGGGAAGAGCAATGAGGCAAGCAAGGTTTACAGGACACAAGCTGATAAATATATCTGATGATTTAGTACTGGAGTACTGCAAAGAACTGGCTGACCAAGTGCGTTCCATCTCTCACCAGACTGGGGAAGACGCTGTCGCCAGACAAGTAACTCCAGCATATGACCTGAACCCAGGTGATTGGGTAGTGTTAAAGAAACACACACGAAAATCTTGCCTTGCACCAAGGTGGGGAAAACCACGTCAAGTAATTTTGGTTACCACCACAGTTGTAAAGTACGAAGGAGTTCCACACTGGATCCATGCCAGTCACACAAAAAGAGTGACTGAACCTGATGTAACTGAAGCTGAAGCTTGTGCAGTTGAGGGGTCTCAAGATATCTATCCTGAGGTAGCTGAAGAGGAACAACCAAGCACCAGTCAAGATGATTGGATTCCAGTAGTTGAGATACCTGCTGAATACGTGAGAACCAGAAGTCAGACTTATCTAGACAGTCAGAGTGATAGTGAGGATGAGATAGGTCTAGAAGAACGTACTCAGATTACAGAAATCCAAGCTAACAGTAATTCTGAGAAGGACCAGATAGGGAAAGATACAGATACCCAGACAATCAACACTTCACCAAGAACTCCAGAGTCTGAAGAGGGACAGAAAGGTATTAGGGCGGAAGCTCAGGCAGAAGGAAATCAAGGGTTCCAAGAGCTTGAGCAGTGCCAGATAGGAGTAGAAAAATGTGTTCAGGAAGAAGAAGGTGAATCAAATCAAAGTCAAATTCAGCAAACAACTGAACAAGGACAGATTAGTGGCCAGGCAAAAGAAACTTAAATAAGACCTGGACCAAGTCAGACAGAGAGGGATACAGAGAATATCATTAAAATAGATGTGCCACAACGGAATGAAAACAAGAGAGCACTGGAAGAAGGCCAGAGCACAGTGCCAGCTAAAAGGCTCAGAAAAGGAAACAAGTGGACTAGGTTTGTCAAAAGACTGAGATTTTGTCTAAAGACAATAAATGAAGAACCAGAACAAGTAAATGAAATAACAAGTCAAGCTGAACAATCTACAGTACAACCAAGAAGGAGAAGTCCACGACTGAAAAGACTGAATAACTAATTCAGAGGCCCTGAATGGATTTACGTCATCCTTGAAGATTTCGAGAACTTATAAATAAGTGACGAAAGTGATGACAAATTAATTGCTGGTCAGACTGACGGAGAAGTGAGAACCACTTGAAATTTCACAGGTTTAAAGACTGTGTAAAAGCTACTAAGAGGGGTTAAGTCTCCTTGGTCAGAAATGGCTGATCATATTGTTAATGAAAGACCGAAAAGAAACTGTCTAAAGACATGCTGTAGAATATGCACATGTAGTATAGTAATAGTATTCGTAATATGGTTAGGATTAACAGTAGCTATCCCCTATCTAATGAGTAAACATGTACAGAATGACACTAATATACATGAGAAGGTAGATGCTCTTGAAAAGATAGATACACATGAGAAAGCACTTAGCATTAAACAACAGAAGGTAGATTTATAAGCATCAGATGAGGAAGGATTACATTATACTGGAATTAAAAACAGAAGTCACTTAAATGTATTTGCAAATATATTAGTACACTATGTAGAAGCAATGGAAATAGAAGATTGCTATGTATGTATGAAATTACCACTAAACAACAAGAGAGCAACCTAAAAAAGAAAAGAAACTCCCAAACACATTTATGAAAACCGGGGAGAAGAAGGTATTAAGAAGCAGGTAGATTAGTCTCCACCACCAAAAAAAGGAGGGGAGAGAAACACACTCTGGGGGGAGGGGGGGGGGGTTGTTAGGGTTGAAGGGAAAGAAAAAAGGCGTGTGTAACCGGAAGTGCTAGTATTGAGTGAAAAAGAGAACCCTCAGGCACCTCCACAAGGTAGGTAGCCAGTTGTCTTCATCGGGTTCTTATTTGTAGGTGATTGGTAATCAAAAAATCAGTGCAGGTTAAAATGAGTATTAGCTGCTCCCCGAATAAATTCTTTTTAATAGGGGGTGAGCTCTAACTCAGTTAAAAACAAAGTGAAGAAACGGACATGTATAGGATCGTGCAAATTTGGACCCTATGTCCTACAGTGGTCTACATGTTTCAGCTATAGAGCCTCAATATGGCTCAGCATTCCTCAGGACCAACAAATAATCTTACCTTGGTAGGGGTGCACCCTAAGGCACCAAACCAAAAACCAGGTAGAAAAAGGGAATTACAAACTTGTTATAGCTGCACGTGCATGTACTCAATTGTGAGTATCCTAGATCTGAAAAATAATTCAAAAGATAGAACATAATATAAGCATATCATCACTCATGAAATTCAAATGTAAGCAAATGTAAGCATTATTTATCAAAAGAACACACTTTCCCTCCACAGCATGCATTAACCTAAAAAGTGAGAATTGTGAAGACTGGTTAGACTCAACTTTGTATCACCCAGAGATTACGATGATCTTCATTCACTCTCAACAATTATCCATTTATTATAAGTGAAGAGATTTGAATTTAGTGCCCTCTGATCCACTATGACGGCACGTTAATTCTGAGCTATACACAATGTCTGGTTCAATTTCCAGACCTGTTGTACATTACAGATTGATTAAAAACAAGAAAACGAGTTTCCTCTGTGAGTGAATTCAAAATTCCAAATATTAATCCTATAAGCAACATGTTATTCTCATGGTTTCTACAGTTCTTAGACTTCCTGTCAGAAGATTTCTATATTTAATGTGTCATATTTACTTACACATTGGTTTAATATATCGAGCTTCAAACGCCCATAACAGAATAGGTCGTCATGTCAAGGTCTAAGAACTAGAGAGAGGGAGGGAAAGAAAACACTATTTCAGCAGCAATAAGTATTTCTTTCAGTTAGACTTCACATCTCCTCTGTATGGTACTCAAGTCAACATTAACAATACTGGTCAAGCAGTAGAGTATTGCGTTCTCGCGCTATTGATAGATATTCCAGAATCTAAAAGGTGTATATAGCGTTTATATTCTAATAGTTCAAAGTAAAACCTGTAAATTCTTATGGCCTTAAAGAGACGATGCTGCGCTTCGTAATTAACTTACGTAAAGAAGCACGGCATCGGGCTTCCTAGGCGCGTGGCGGTTGGAAATCTTCACGCCAGCGTCTATAAGGAAAAAATATAATAAACAAAAATGCCACTCGTCAGTTGGCCTTCCGCCCGTTACCGAAAGGCATTTCCTGGGTCATATCATCATTACTCGTGCGATAATTCCGCTTACGCTTAGGATCAAAAGTTAAGTGCCTGAATTGCCAAATTTAACAAAAATGGAATCGCGATATAACTTACAGTTCTGCTGGTGACTCCCCACAGCAAACCTAACGCTTTCTCTCCCGCGGCCCGTAAACACAAAATGAGGCTGGGACAAGGGAGGTAAAGAAACGTGAACGGCCTACGTTGGGTCACATGGGCTAAATCTCATTGGTTGATGATCATGTGTCACATCCCTAGCTTTCGTAAATTAAAGGTGTATACAAGGACAGACATTAAGGTGCTGTTTTTTGTAGAAAAAATCACAATGGTAATCAGACAACTTTATCCCAGTCAAAACAAAGCGTTAGGCTATTCTGGTTAAAAACGGACAGTTTATTTAGCCATAAACATTTCGATAGACATTTCCATATTTTGTTATTCTTATACCTTTAGACCCCAAAACAATTTTTAAGGGCTTCAAGAATCGTTTGTTTGTGTTTACATATTACATGGCGCATATGCTAACACCCAAAAGGCACCACATAGAAGGTAATCAGAGAGGATGTCTGTAACATTTAGTCAAGATGGATGTATTGTGTGATGGTCTCTGAAACTATCAAATAACCTAGCAGGAGCTGTTAAGGTTCCCTTGGTTGTTCTATGCTTAATTAGGTCCCGCTTTATGTCATAGGACCCCCTAAGAATAAATGAAACCAGCAGAGGTGCCATGCCCCAGAGCCAGGGACTCTAACTTAGGAAAACGACACTCCTACCGGCTTCGCTGTATTGAGGCAAGGTAATTAATACTCAGATGTCATTCGAGCTAGTCATTTATTTGATGAGAGGTTGTTAATTTTTTTATGAATCTATTATATTAGGTTCTTCTTTTCTGATTAAATGCCTTCATACCACCCCTCTAGTTTATTATTCATACGGTCAATAAGAAGTGCTCGCCGATGGGTTGAAAAAGAAACCAATGTTCAAGTTTTGTTTGATTGCTGGAAAAGAAATCAGCGACGCATTACCGAGCCCCATGGTATTTCATCGTTCAAACCATGCCGGTGAGTCGATAAACGGAAAATCCAGCGTTGCTCTTTCTCAAAAATAGAGCTCTCACTGCCTTCTTTTAGATGTTCGATCACCGTCCATCTTATGTCATTTGGGCAGTGGCCCTGTTCCAGGTAATGTGTTGTCAATTTTGTAGTGGCTTTTCGACATCTCCCGTTACTACGATGCTCCCCGATTCGTAATTTAATTTTTCTCGTGGTCATACCTACGTAACGTAAATTGCACAGGCAGACAATTAAATAAATTACATTACTCGAGTTGCAATTCGTATGGCCCCTTAGGTGCCAGTTCTTCCCTTCTTCCAGATTCAATGTCTTTACTGCTGATGTTAAGTGACAGACACTACACCCGCCACATGGGTAATGGCCCACCACCGGGGGCAATTTCCAAGTTGTGAGTACGTTCGGTTCCTGTACAGTTTCTTTTCTCCTTGGACGAGTGTATACTAACGCATCCTGTATGCTTCTTTCCCGTTTATAAGAGAAAAGCGGTTTTTCCCAGGTGCGGCCACCGCTCGTCAAGATTCTCCAGTGTTTGTTGATACACCGAGAGACCATGTTGGAAATGTTGTTGTATGTTGTTACACAAGTAAGTGGTACTTCTGCTTCGGTGTTTCTTACTCTGTCCTCCAGTAGGGCTTCTCTATTCTGATTTCTTGCTCTTTTGCAACTCTTTTTCAGAATCTTCCGTGGGTACCCTCTGTGCAATAGTTTCTGGGTCAAACCTTCTGCCTGTTCTTTGAAATCAGTCACATTACTGCAGTTCCTGCGTAAACGCAGGTACTGACCGAAAGGAAGATTTTCCTGCAAGGGCCGCGGGTGGAAACTAGAAAAATGTAGCAAGTTATTCCTACTGGTTGGCTTATAAAAGGTCTTGGTAATCAGATGGTCATTCTTCCTCGTTATGGTGACATCCAGGAATTCAATAGAATCACTACTGTGCTGGTGCGTGAATCTGAGATGGGGATCGCAGGTATTAACCCACTCAAAAAAGGCCAGAAGACTGTCCTCTGACCCTTTCCAGATTAAAAGCACATCATCAATGTACCTCTGCCACAGGACAACATTGTGTGTGTAAGGGTTAGTATTAGTCAAGATGTGCGTTTTCTCAAAATTGTGGACATAAAGTCCAGCAATACTAGGGGCAAAGGTACTGCCCATTGAAGTGCCAGTCTTTTGTAAAAAGATACGATCTTGGTACTGAAAGAAATTGCGTTTCAGTGCCAGGGTGGCACAATCAATCACAAAGGTACGTTTGCGCCTACGCCCCAGTAGCGCACTCAACCTTTCAACCCCAAGACTCCCACCGGGTTGTGATTTGGGAATGTGGAGAGAGGGTTTCGATACCTGAGTATCTTCGTTACCCCAGACCCTATTGTCATTCACACCAACAATCTAGAAACGCCCCTCTCCTTACTGGGCCAAGCAGCCCTATTTAAAATGCTTGCGCTCCCCCGGTTTTATATATACTTCATAACTACCCATATAAAATCCTGAAGTCATACTTTAACAAAGTGGAGAGTATGGTAAGATCCTTGTTATGGGATGGGAGGGCGCCCTGCATCGCCTTGCACAAACCTACGAAAAGTTGATATGATGGAGGTATCGCTCTCCCGGATATAGGCCTTTACTACTGGGCATCTTGGCTAGTGGTAGTAAATCATTGGTTATACCGCATTTGACAAGA
The DNA here is from genome assembly GCF_964263255.1 of Lissotriton vulgaris. NCBI lineage: Eukaryota > Metazoa > Chordata > Amphibia > Caudata > Salamandridae > Lissotriton > Lissotriton vulgaris. The sequence continues at coordinate 499,214,807 of NC_141693.1, read as the reverse complement.
ACCAGCCGAGACGTGTTTCGTCACACCGTGTGCATGATATGACTCTTCAGGGATCCGCTACCTGGATCTCCCCGAGCAGCTCGCCGCACAGATTGGTGCTATAATTAATACCACAGACTCCTGCGGCTTTTACTTAGGACGCATATGATCTCAGTACCCCTTGCTGTTACGCTTCATCCAGCAGGGATCCGTTATCCTCACCTTTAACCCGCATCATCCTCTACCCATTGCAGCCGGGTTGGAATTATCACTGGAACTGCGATCTATCCTCCTACACAAGAAACATACAGCCCTGAAGAGTCACATCATGCACACAGTGTGCCGAAACACGTGTCGGCCGGTTCTTGTCAAATGTACTGATCAAGATTGACTTATAAATCTTACCTTCATGCAAATTTGGATTGATCTTTTTGTCTTTTGTTCTCAATTGTTGTGTTCTGACATCAGAACCTATTTACTCTACAATGTGTGCACAGGATTTGAACTTATCTGTTTGGTGTAGGCTTGTACCACACTTAGGCAGGGGTTGTTTTGCTGTATGGGTTTGTTGCCCCTGACCTGTTTTCACCATGTAACTTTGATCCAGAAAATCTTCCTCAGAATCACACACTTTTGGGCCCAGATCTTCCTGTCCATTAACCCAAACCCATCCTCTTTACTCAAACCATTGGATATACCGCCCCTGACCGACCAGTCTTATCTTTTGGACATATATCAAATGGGGAGAGAAGGATATCTACTCTAGGGTGTTACCAACCAGGGTTTGATAGATGGAACAATGTTGGTATCTCCTCTATTGGAGACCTTTGGAAAAAGGGGAAAATGGTCTAATTCGGTCAATTGGAAAAATAATTTGATATGGCCCCCGGAGACTTCTTTCACTTTTCACAAATCCAGTATGCTCTAAATGCAGCGCTTGCTGAGGCTGGGGATATACTAGAGACGTCTCCTCTCAAGGATCGTCTACTCTCTGAACCCTTGCAGATTAACGTGATCTCACAGCGAGGCTTTGTGTGAATTTTTAATTCCCCAGTTTTGTATTTAATTTAACGTTCATTTGTCTTCTTCCTTGTTTTTAATATGGCCCCATTGCTTGCACTATAATAGTTATCTCACCGCACTTGGCGGGTCCCGGGTCATTTCTTCGCTTTGGGCGCCATCTTGGAGGATCTAAAGGACGCCTGATGGCGCCATTGGGGACATCGGAGTAGTCGTCTGAAGGACGCTACACCTGTATTTAAGGCAAGTGGGAAGCGCGCGCAGTCTAATCGATCTAACTTGGTAATGCAGAGTGACTGAGAGCGTGCTGCGCTTTACAGCGCAATTACAGCGAGGCTCTGTGTGCATTTTTAATTCCCCAGTTTTGTATTTAATTTAACGTTCATTTGTCTTCTTCCTTGTTTTTAATATCGCCCCATTGCTTGCACTATCATAGTTATCTCACCGCACTTGGCGGGTCCCGGGTCATTTCTTCGCTTTGGGCGCCATCTTGGAGGATCTAAAGGACGCCTGACGGCGCCATTGGGGAGATCGGTCTAGTCGTCTGAAGGACGCTAGACCGGTATTTAAGGCAAGTGGGAAGCTCTCGCAGTCTAATCGATCTAACTTGGGAATGCAGAGTGACTGAGAGCGTGCAGCGCTTTACAGCGCAATTACAGCGAGGGTCTGTGTGCATTTTTAATTCCCCAGTTTTGTATTTAATTTAACGTTCATTTGTCTTCTTCCTTGTTTTTAAAATCGCCCCATTGCTTACACTATAATAGTTATCTCACCGCACTTGGCGGGTCCCGGGTCATTTCTTCGCTTTGTGCACCATCTTGGAGGATCTAAAGGACGCCTGACGGCGCCATTGGGGAGATCGGTCTAGTCATCTGAAGGACGCTAGACCGGTATTTAATACGGCCATGACAATGCGCAGCGGACTTGCGCAGCGGACTCACCGGACTCTCGCCGGAGTCGCGCCAGAGTGCAGCCCGTCTGGGCCCGTCCGGCCCCGGACGGGCTTAGGGCCAGCCACCCTGTCCAACCGAGTAAGCTCTGCAACTACCTACTCGCGTGCAGATTTACTTCGGCTTCGCCCCCTGAAATCTTTGCACTGCACATTTGTGCATAAAGGTACTGAACCTTTTACACACTGTGCACTATGTAACTCCCCTACTCAAGTAGTGGTAAAGAATACCTTACGATCTGCCCTATTGAACTGTAAATCTCTTCCGAGGCATTCATTGGAAATCAGCCTCCTTATTCAGGAACATGAGTTAGATATTCTGTTTTAAACAGAAACATGGCTTATGCAAGGCTCAGAAGCAGATATAGTGAAAGCCCTTACTCCTGGCTTTTTAATCTACTCACAGGACCGACCAGTGGGGCGGGGGGGGGGGTATTGCTATTCTTTATAAGAACTCGTTGGCATGTAGAGCCCAAAATGGTGAGGTGGAGGACTGTGAGAGCTGTAAGTTCTCCTTACAAATTTCACCTACTGTGGCGATGTCTGGGATATTAGTTTACCGACCTCCAGGAAGTATTGGAAACTTCGTGAGCTCCCTTATGGAAACCGTGATGGTTCTTGCCGCTTCTACGACAAATTTTATTACTTTGGGAGATTTTAATCTTCATTTTGATGACCAGGAAGACCGGTCAGCGGCAATCCTTCAATTTGACCTAAAAGCTTATGAAGTGAACCTTATAAACCTAGAGGACACCCATAACAAGGGTCATCTGCTTGATCCTATTTTTTCAAACGTTACTGCTATGAAAGCCGCCCCCCCGATTCCCCTCCCGTGGCGGACCACTTTATGATCCCCTTCGCCTGGCAAACTGAGATGGAGAGTACTTCCACCATCAGTGTTTGTGCGCCTGAAAGACCCTGGTCTAGGTTGTCTGTAGAGAACTTGACGCTTAGACTGGAGAGCTCGCGCCCCCCGCTAGGAAAGGACCCGGTATTGGCAGAAGCAGATTTCTGCAGATGGATGTCCAATGCACTCGACTCCGTCCTCCCCATAAGATCGGCAGGAAGGAGGGAGAAAAGAACGTGCTCCGCTCCCTGGTACACGCCAGAGTTGAGAGCTATGCGGAGGACCTGTAGAAAACTGGAACGTGCCTGGAGGAGGAATTGGGAAGTATCTTGTAAGACCGAATATCGAGCTGCGATAAGGAATTACAAACTTACCATCCGGTGCGCCAAAACTCAGTTCCTTGAGAAGAGAATTAGCAACGCCTCCAACTCCTCCAGAGAAACTTTTCTAGTGGTCAAGGAACTCCTGAGGGTCCCGGCACCGCCTGCCTCCATTGACAACCTGGAAGAAAAATGTAATGACCTAGCAGAGTACTTCTAGACTAAAATAGAAAAATGTTGATTACCCTGCCCCAAATTAACATAGTAGTAGAGCCCAACGAGGACGGAGGGAGACCCCTGGAGACCCTCAAGTCTCTCGGACCAGTATCTGATGATGAGGTTCTTAAGGTCCTGGTGACCGTTAAGAGTGGTTCTCCCCGTGATGTAGTCCCCATGAGGATTCTCAAACTGGTTGCCCCTTCCATTGCGGAACTGATAACCGAGGTTATTAATGCCTCGTTGGGTTCCGGTGTGGTGCCACCTAACTGGAAGAGAGCAATGGTAAAAGCCCTCCTAAAAAAACCTAGCCTCGATCCCCTTGACATGGCGAACTACAGGCCCATTTCTTTACTTCCGGGACTCAGTAAAATTGCGGAAAAATTGGTTATTTTCCAGCTTTCCAATTTCCTTGAGTCCAATGTTTTATTGAGAAGTTCTCAAACGGGCTTTCGCCCGGGTCAAGGCACTGACACCGCCATGCTGGCAGTCCTTGAAGAAGCAAGAAGCATTTTGGATTCAGGAGGATCAGTGGCAGTGATCCTCCTGGACCTTAGTGCAGCTTTTGACACTGTTAACCATCAAGTGTTACTTCAACGGCTGTCAAACGTCGGCGTGTGTGGGACTGCGCTGAAATGGCTGCGGTCATTTCTCAGCGATCAGACTTTTCAGGTCTGGGAAGGTGACCCACAATCGGCATCTACCCACCTCCATCGTGGAGTGCCGCTGGGCTCCTCCTTGAGCCCCACACTATTTAATGTGTACATGGCCCCCTTTGAGGATGTGGTGGCTCCATTTAACATCAAAATTGTGAGCTATGCCGATGACACCCAGCTGGTGTTTGCCCTATCCCAGGCCACGGAAAATCCCCAGGTGCTGCACTCCTGCCTATCCAAAGTCCACACTTGGATGGGGGAATCAGCAGTAAAGCTGAACGGTTCAAAGACCGAAATAATGCTGATGGGGAAGAAAAGTCCCTCACTCCCCCTGTCCGTCTGGCCTAGTTGTCTGGGATCCCCTCCCAAACCCAAGGCTGAGATCAAGAGCCTTGGTATTTGGCTGGAGCAAGATCTCTCCTTTAGGACCCAGGCTACTAGGTTGGCAGGTGTCTGTTTCGGCCTTCTCCGATCTGTGCGCAAAGTGCTGCCTCTTCTTCCATTTCCATCTCGGAAGCTTTTGATCCAGGGGCTGATTATATCAAGATTGGATTTTAGTAATGCAATCTATCTGGGCGCCCCTGAGGCCACTCTGAACAAACTACAGCAAGTTCAGAATGCGGCGGCACTGATGCTTAATAACATCTCTATGTCACGGTCGCCCAAACCTGCATTGAGGGCTTTGCATTGGTTACCGGTGCGAGAAAGGGTGACATTTAAATCTCTCTGCCTTGCACATAAAATCTTGCAAGGTAAAGCCCCCCCCGCTCTGCAAAAGATGGTGACCCCTTACAAGGCAAGTAGAACACTCCGCTCAGACCAAAAACATCTACTCAAGATCCCCAGGGTTAAAAAGGCCCGTTCAGGGGGTAGGAGATTTTCCGTAAAGGTTGCAACTCTTTGGAACTCACTCCCTTTAAGTTTGCGTTCTGAGCCATGCCTCTTGCGTTTTCGTAAACATCTGAAAACTTTTCTTTTCTGTTAACAGCTGTCCTTCTATTCACTTAAGCATTATTCTGTTTGGTTAAGCGCTGGGATGCTCCAGGGTAACCATGCACTATACAAGACTGCCTTAATAATAATAACTGACTTACCGTAAGTTAAGCAATAATTTACCAGACACACATGAAGACAATTGGCAATCTGCACTTATGTCTCTGCGGGAAGCAGCCATTCCTCTCAAATTCTGACTTATTCAATTGAAGATATTCCACAGATCATATTTCACTGGGACTGTACTTAGTAAGATTGGGTGTAGAGAAAACGCACTTTATTTGCGACGATGCTCTGAAGAGGCCACTCTGTATCACACTATTTGGGAATGCTCACTCATCAAGACTCTATGGGAGGGGTCCACAAGGCATATGCATAAAGCCTTAGGGAAAACTATACCTCTGACACCAAGATTGGCGCTCTTGAATAAATGGGAGGCAACAGATCTCACAGCTGAGGAACAGCAATGGGTCACCCTGTGCTACACACTGGTGAAAAAAATCTATTGCAATGCAGTGGGGTGCAGTGGAAGTATCGATCATGGGGGGAGGGGCAAAGGAAATGGATAAATGTATGATTGCTGAAAAAGAAGTCTTTAAATCCAGAGGCTGCGCCAAGAAGTGAGATAAAAAATGGGCAAATTGGAACATTTATAGGGGGTAGATATGTATCTCTCCCACTGTGGGGTCCGGTTCTGAGGCTGAACACAGGTTTTTCAGCGGGCTGCGAGCGTTGAGGGCGATGTGCCAGGTACGCTCCAACCCCCCTCCCGAGACCCATGGTGCAAGTAGCGCCCATTTTTAAAGTGCTGATATACTCCGTATTTTGGAGCATTTTTGGAATGAGCAACTCGCTCTTCCATTTTTTCTAAAGCACTTTTTCACCCCCCTTTTCACTTGCAGGCCCCCAGGTTAGGGTGGACTATTAGAGTGTCCATACCGCCGGGGTATAGTCCTGATGAATGCCTTGGTAAATTGAAGCCACCCATATGGCAGAAACATGTTGACTGATTGACTTAATGTATTTTCTGAATTTAACCATTCCTAAACCTTGGCAACTAAATTCAGACACATAATACTCTGTATCCGTGTCTTAGGGATCACATATTAAACTTCTTTTTTGATACCCTTTTAGACACTTTTAATTTTATCTACCCTCACAACACGTCCCTCTTCACACAACCAGCTCGGCAGTCTTTCTGGCGTTTCAGCACACCATAGAGGCACTCGGCCTCTGTGGTGGGGCCCAGTGATGAAGCATGACACTGACTAGGTCGGTGTGTGAGGGCAATCTTATCCACCCTAAGTGAGTGTGTGATCCTTATCCATCTCGCTCCATCTTTGTGGCAGTATTGAGACTGATTGAACCTCTCTTTTTTTGTTTATTTGCATTTAACCGGGGACTGAGAGAGTGTCCTTGATTCTCCCTACCTCTCCCATTGTTGTTTTGTAATAACTGTAAATGTGCAAAATGTTAAAGTTAATAAAAACCTACAAGTCCATTATTGGGTACTAATCCTACAACCACTCTCTTTACCAAAAAAAACAACCAGAGTGGAAGGGACCTTACGAAGTTGTAGGTAAGATTGGTCTCACTGCATACAAAATACGGATGTTGCCACAGAGAACACAGACCTACCACATCAATCTGCTGGAAAAAATGATAGGCCCCACCCCCAAGAACAGCAATTTTATATTAGCCTCCTCTTCCCTTAAGCATCTCATCATCAATGAAGCCCTAAATGAGGACCAAAAAACCTCTCTTCAAGAAGTACTAAACCCTTTTACGTCCATTTTTTCTGATCTTCCAGGAAAAACCACCCTTGTTGAGCATTCTATAATTACTCCTCCAGGGAAAATAGTAAAGCAGCACCCATATCGAATCCTAGCAGCCAGATGAAACGCCATTAACACCTTCCCAGAGTAATTGGTCTTCTCCCATTGTAATCGTGCCAAAACCAGATAGCTCGATTTGTTTTTGCATTGATTTTAGAGCAGATATTGCAATTTCAACACTTGATTCATATCCTCTTCCCCGGATCTTACAAAAGGGTATTGGCAGGTACCTTTAAGAACTGAGGACCAAGAAAAAATCGCCTTTATCATCCCTGCTGGCATTTTTGAGTTCACTGTACTACCCTTTGGCTTGCATGGGCCCCCTACCACGTTCCAAAGGCTCATGAATAAAGTTCTCCACAACCATCAGTCTTATTCATCAAACTTTTTGGATGATATCGGGATCAGCAGCCCAAATTGGGAACAACATCTTCTACACTGCCAAAGAGTGTTTCAGGCCCTGCGTTCTGCAGGACTCCACCTAAATGCTGAGAAATCCAGACTAGGCTTCAATTAGGTTTGGTTTCTAGGGTATCTTTTAGGAAACTGCATCATTGCACTACAATAAGAAAACGTCAAGGCAATCCCAGACACTACTTTTCCAACTACCAAAAGAGATATTTGGGACTTCTTGGGGTTGCTTGGGTATTATCGAAGATTCAAAGCCCAATACTCTGAAATAGCAGCCCCTCAAACGAACCTCGTGAAAAAGGACGTGAAGAAGAAAGAACTGCTAGATCTTCCCTTGTCTGCTCAAAAGGCATTTCAACGGCTTAGGACAGCCATAACCTCCCGTCCTGTCCTAATATCCCCCAACTTCAAAGAACCCTTTATACTACAAACAGATGCATCAGATAAAGTGTTGGGTGCCGTTCTCTCCCAGAAAACCAAGGACCTCATTTATGAGAAATGACGCATCGCTGCATGAAAGCAGCGATGCGTCACTTCTCAGTGCGCACTCCTTGCGACATGATTGATGCGTCATATTTATAATATGACGCATCATGTCGCAAGGAGTTACAGATACGTCAGTATTTCTAACGTATCTGTATGCGCAAAAGTGACGCATTGCTGGAGTGTATCACAAAAGTGAGGCAACTCCAGCAATGCGTCCTTTCACATGGGGAAAGCCCCATGTGAAAGGGCTTGCGTCAGTCTTACGCCTGCTGTGAGGCAGGCGTTAGATTTTGACGCAACAGCGTCCTAAAAGTGACGCAGTGAAATCTAATAGATTTCACTGTGTCACTATTACGAGGCTTTTTGCGTGGGAACGCCCCCTCTGCATACATTATACCTGACGCAGGTATAATAGGCGCAGGGGTTTAAAAAGTGACGCATCTACCTAGATGCGTCACTTTTTAAATATGGCGCAACAAGGTGCATTTTTTACACCGCTGGTACGTCACAAAAAGTGACGCACCGGCGGCGCAAAACTGACGCAAGGCCTTCATAAAAAAGGCCCCAAAGATGGAGCAAAACTCTCTGTTCTGTTCATTAGCCTCAAACTACACCCATGGGAACAAAAATACTCGGTAATCAAAAAAGAATGCTTCGCCATCAAGTGGGCTATATACAAACTCTGTTATTATCTGGAGGATCTGAAGGAAAGGGGGCAAGGTAGACCTCTTCTGACCCCCTAGGATTGATGAGGGGGATATTAAAGTGCCCCGCGGGGCCAAAAAAAAAAAAAATTGCGATTTTTTGTCGTAGAGGCGCAAATTGGTACGTGAACCGGGCAGCTAACCCGGCAGCTAACCGGCAGTGTAACGGGAGTCTGAGGAGAAGCTGAATGGGTGTCAACATTGTAAACAGTCTGGCGCGGCCGCCATCTTGTTTCTCGGTAGGATCGAGAGACAAGAGGTGGTGAAAAACGAAGGGGGAAATGAAGGAAAGGGGGCAAGGTAGACCCCTCCTGACCCCCTAGGATTGATGAGGGGGATATTAAAGTGGCCCGCGGAAAAAAAAAAAAAAAAAATGGCGATTTTTCGCGGTAGAGGCGCGTCCCGGTACGCGAACCGCGAACCGGGCAGCTAACTGGGCAGCTAACCGGCAGCGTAACGGGAGTCTGAGGAGAAGCTGATTGGCTGACAACATTGTAAACAGTCCGGAGCGGCCGCCATCTTGTCTTTCGGTAGGATCGAGAGACAAGAGGTGGTGAAAAACGAAGTCATCAGTATATATATATATATATATATATATATATATATATATATATATATATATAGATATATAGATATATAGATATATATATAATGGATTATTAATTATTAACCTGTAAGTAATTTTACATTCAGAATTTGTGAATAGCCAAAGGCAGTAAAGTTGCTGAAATGTATATGAGTGAATTGCATGTGTAAATTACTCACAGGTGTAAGTTACCTTAGTGAATAGCCCCGTTCATAAACAGCACAATGTACATTTTTACAGCCTTCAAATCTTCCTGCACACAGGTCATATTTACATTTTTATTTCTGTGAGGTTCTCTTGTTTGATCGACTCACAAATGTTACACTTTATTTGCTTTCAGTCTGTAATTAAAATCAAGACAGCAGCTGTTTTGTCTCTTCCGTGAGAACTCACTCTACACAAAGTTTGGCTACTAACGGACTAAATAGTTGTTGCTCCCGGTTCATTTTATCACCATTGAACTTCCTCTTTTAGACAGCCCTATCAAGAAATGTTAGAGCAAAATTACTGCAAATGGCAAAGTAAATAAAGGCCGTGAGTTTGGCACAGTCAATTCATTTTTCCGAAGGCCCTTTTTACAAATTACTTTGGAACATAAGTTTCAAGCTGCCTGGTATGTAATTATGTTGGCATTAGAATAAAATGACTGTGGATTAAGTGATTTTCATGCTCATAAATTATGCTTTCAGAATGCAGAATCATTATTTAATGTGACTGTTCAAGTGTGTATTAGAAGGAAAGCACATACTTCAGGAGTATTGTATCTAAATGATTGTATATTTGAATGGAAATGACTAGAAGCTGAACATTTTGGGTATGCATGGTTGTATTTTAGCTCAGGCCTTGAGGAATACATTTTTATTTGCCTAACATGGATGCCAACACAAGCTTGTTTCGAGGAGGTGCCGGCCAGTTTTTGCCACCACCATTTGCTACTATGGCTATGCAAAACACCAGGATGCCAGTGCTTAATATTAACCAGTGATTGCAGGTGGGGACCACAGGCACCCCTTTTTGGAAAATGCAAGAGAGATAAAGGGGCGGAGAGTGCCTGGTGGTGGATGAAAGAAGCATGAATTGGAATTAATACTATCAGCCTTGAGGGCATGGCTTGGCTGTGGAGGAGAATGCCTGCACTGTAGCTGAGCTGAGCTTTCTCGGAGCATAAACCCTTCATCCGACCACACATCTGTACAAGAGTCTAACTGCATACCACTGTGGATACAATGCCTCCCTGAGGCATTGGATCCAGCGGAGGGGTGAAAAAAGGCTCCATGCCGGGAAACAGCAGCAGAATTGGTGACTGGCCTGACAGACCCCATTATCCGAAAACGAAAAGGGGTGTCGGCTCTAGCTCGGCAGGGACCATATGCACGGTATAACGAGGCCCGAGGGCATACAGATCTCCCCCCGGGATTGCAACAGCTGAACCAGAGCGGCCCCCTGGGCGGTGCAGCAGCCCACCTGGGAGGCCAGAGAGGGAGACCGGCAGTGTGCTGTTTGGTGCACGGCTGGTATGGCACCAGAGTCAGGTGGCCGAAGAATGGAGTGGCAACGGAGCAGGCACAGGGCCCACCCTGAAGCAGAAGGTGAGAGAGGCCTGGGGATTCTACAGTGCTCACTGGGTAGCAGCTTAATACGGGGAGCGGAGGTGGGGCAAGGAACAACGGAGTGCAGGCAGGGGTTAGTGGGTCCGTTAGGGGTGAAGTGTAAAGGTGAGCACATCCCGGCCATCCCCATCAAAATCAACAACCACTGGTGCAGTGCCAAGGCATGGACAACGAGGTCTGGCACTATTACACCAATGCTAGTTAGGCCTTATATTGCGTAAAAGAGGAAGAAAGGAGGTGAAGGCCTGGAATGTGAGGCAGCATGGGTCTCAACATACAATTGCTGTGGTCATATCCCAATGACTAGACTCCCTGGGAATTGATCGGGGCCCTGTCCAATGTTGGGAGGGCCCAGAAGCTAAGGTGGTGGCCCGACACACAAAAGGCAAGGGGAAAGCAAGTGAAGATACAATCGAGTGTTGCCAGAGCACCCACTTTGGTGAACAATAGCTCCTTACAAATCCCCTGCCTGCCGCAGTACAAGCATAGCAACATAGGGTGTTCTGTATTACAATAATGCTTCACTAGGCGCTGATAAAATGGTGAAGCTCAAAAGTGCTCTGATTGCCCAAACAAATAAAATGGATAGCTACACTGTCCCAAAACACTCCAGGCCAGCAAATGTCAAGGAGGCAATAGAATCATCACTGGGAGTCATAATGGAAGCTGTAAAGATCTGAAGGGCATGCTGGAATCCAAAATAGTTACTGTGACCCTGGAGGTTAAACTGATCTGTGCAGATATAGCTAACGTAAGGGAGAAGGATACAGTGGCCAAAACACATATCGCCCAACTAAAAGTCACAACAAAGTGACTTGAGTACCAGGTGCACTCATTAACTCAGTGAACAACGACCATGGCGGCTAAGCTTGAAGACCAAGAGGGAAGGTAAAGGAGAAATAACATGAGAGTGGTGGGGTTCCCGGGGGGGCGGAGGGCCCTAGCATGGGCCTGTTCCTAGAAAACATAATTTTTAACACTCTGAAGCCCATGAGACTGTCAGCATTCTTCTTAGTGGAGGGGGCCCAGAGGGCACCGATCCCCCCGCCTAAGCCGGGGGTGCCTCAGAGGACAATGATAGCAAAGATTCTAAACTACAGGGACTGTAATGCGATATTGCAGGCAGCCTGAGTGAAAGGGGACATTCAGCACCTAAACGCACAAATCGGTTTCTTTCCCGACTTGACCTAACTTGTACAGAGACAAAGATGGAGCTTTGAATCTGTGAAAAGAGCCCTTTGAGATGGAAACATCAAGTACATGATGTTCCCCGCAAAACCCAGGATAATGGCAGAGGGCAATTCCTGTTATTTTACTACACCAGAGGAGGCACAGGACTAGCTCGAGTGATGGTTCACAAGGGGCTGGGGGGTGAGGAGAAGCACGGACTCAGCTCCAATGGAGACAGAACGCAGCAGGAGAAATGAAGAGCGGTCGGATGATGAACGATCTGATGGCCCAGAGACTGTGGAACCAGAGGTGGATGGCAGGAAGCAGCCCAAAAGCTGAGTGATTTAATGGAAATGATCCACAAGGCCAAAAATAGAATGGATAAGGCGGCGCATCAGAGCGACACAGGAGGGAGAGGGAGGTTAATGGACACTGACATCTGATCTCTCAGCTTCTCTTTATCAAATTATTCAGCAAGGGGTTGCAAATGAGAGTGGGGCAGAGGGTTTCCTGTCTGGGGCCGAGCACCCCTCATAAGTATTTGAAAAGTTGATTAAGGGGCGACAGGCACTCTGCAAGTAGACCAGTTGGGTATGTTCTGCCTATTTAGCAGGGTAGCAGGGAGGGGGTAGGGCCTCTAAGTTGGGGGTTTGCTTTGGGGTATTATAAACCTGAATTATAAATGTCGTACGACTATCAACAATTCAAATGGGGATGGATATTCCAGGAGCAATGGGTGGGAGAGAGGGAGGGAAGCACCCTGCAAGCACAATGGGGAACCCTAAGACAATTCAGAAGTCAATGAAAATGTGGTCTTGGAATGTTAATTGCCTCAATAATAGTTTAAAAAGAGCCACAGTATTACTCTTCCTCAAACGGCACTCCCCTGACATTATCCTCCTACAGGAACCTCATTGAATGGGGAACCAATGTAAAGCCTTGAACAGATATGAATATTCCCTTCTGGCACATGTAGGATATATCTCTGGGTCCAGAGGTACGGGTATTCCGGGCTAGAAATCCCTCTCCTTCCTCTTGGCCGGCTCATGCACAGACCCCTTGGGGATATTTACTGTTATAAGTGGGCATTGGGAGGGCAAGAGGTTAAATATATGCTCCCTGTATGTGCCCCTGGAACTACAACCAATGACATTGGATGCCATAGGATCAATGTTGGTCAACCTGCCAGAGGGGAGGTGGGTAATCGGAGGAGATAGGAACAATGTCATCTAGCTTGACCATGATGTCCTGGGTGGACCAGTGACGGGGCGACGACTAGGACCACTGCAGGAGCTCCTTCACACTATGGGATTGGGAGACATATGGTGACACCAGCATTCATGCACTAGGCAGTTTACATATAGTGCAACCTCCCGTAAAAGTCTCTCAAGGCATAACTACATACTTACCAAGATGCACAATTTGAAGGAGTTCCAAGGTGCAACCCTTATTGCAAGGAGGGTGTCAGACCACTCACTTGTGGAGGTGGTTCTAAAGGACTAGCAGTGGGACAGAACTCTACCCCCCAGAATTGACCCCTGGTGTTTTTAAGATCCCTAAACCACAAAAGCAGTGAAAACAGGGACCAACCAATACTTAGAAGAAAACAGAGGTTTAGTGGCTTCCCCACTGACCCTCTGGGAAGCCTATAAAGCTGTAATTAGGGGGCACATCCAGGCACTCATTGGGGGCAAAAAAAGGAAAACAAGCTGCCCTGGAAGATACTATATCTAGGCTACAGGCACAAATGGTGGAAGTTGCGGTCGAATATATGGAGCTACAGCATAGGTTGGGGCTCTGAGAAAGAGAATTAAGGGACCTGATGGAGAACAAAGCTAGAACAAAGGCAAGGGCAATGCAGTACTAATCTCAACTGGGTACCGAGTATAACAGACAGACTGAGCCAGAACCATACTACAGGCAGTGATATAGCAAATCGGAGGAAGAATGTATACAGTTTATTCCACTACATATAATTGACATCATTATCCTCAGAGCAGAGTGAGATGCTGGAAGAGAACCTCACTCGCTGCAGTCGGGAAAGGCTTGGGGTCTAACGGCCTACCACTAGAACTATATAAATGTACACTAGATCATATGGTGAAACACGTCCATGACATGTTGGTCGAGGCACAAGAGAAGGGAGAGCTCCCACAGGATCAGAGAATGGCCCTGAATACTAAGGAGGGTAAACCTCTGATGAAGTGCGAGTCATACTGCCCGATCTGAATCACTGACAAAATATTGAGTACCACAATATCGAGGTACAACAATATTGTGACAAAAACATCGAATTCAAGAATATCGACATCCTATCTACATCATGGTAAGTATAAAAATATTGAGAAAACAAATATTTATGTCTAAAATATCGTTGTTAAAAATATTGTTTTTTTGAATGTTAAAAAAAGTTAAATAAATTGAATAATACATATAATTAAAAGAAACATAGTTAAAATATTTAAAAATGTTTAAAAATAATAAATAATACATATAGAGGTCGATTCCGATTCGGGAAAATGCGCTCCGAATAGCTGTACGGAGCGTATTTCCCATACGAATGGTACACCTTCAACGTCCCTGTACGTACGATCAAGTACTATCCAAACCCGAAGCATATCTACGTACGAATCGTACCAAACAGCATACGACAAAAAAATACATACGATTTGTATCCGGTCCACACAGTACACTACGTCAGTACGTAAACATGCAGCAGTTTCCGGCCCAGCAAGTACGATTCGTGTCGGTGACACTCCGAACAACCCTTTTTCTTCGGGAGCTGAGAACATCCGTAAAAGCAGAGTCAAACCCGAACTGCTGGCCCGGTATGCGACATACACACCATGAACCCCATCGTTCGTGGCATCCCAGTCCTGTACGCCTACGACCTGGTGCATAGAAACTGACGACGGTGCAGACGGTGAGAACAACGTACCGCAACAACAAAAGTGTACCTGTACGGTGCGCCATACATGCTCGCCTATGGCACCATTGCAATAGTGATACGAGCCGCACACACGCCATGAATGTTGGGGTACAGTGCGTCACATGCTCGCGTATGGCACCATTGCAATAGTGATACGAGCCGCACACATGCCGTGAATGTTGGGGTACAGTGCATCACACGTGCTCACGTATGGCACCATTGCAATAGTGAGACGAGCCGCACACACGCCATGAATGTTGGGGTATGGTGCGTGACATATGAGGGCTGGGTGGATATGACAACCAGCAGTGCCCAGACACAAGAGGAGTGGGTGGATATGACTCCCAGAAGTGCCCAGACATAAGAGGTGTGGGTGCACAGGACTCCGAGCAGTGCCCAGACATAAGAGGGGTGGGTGCACAGGACTCCCAGCAGTGCCCAGACATATGAGGGGTGGGTGGATATGACTCCCAGCAGTGCCCAACTGTATGGGGGTGGGTGCAGAGGACTCCCAGCAGTGTCCAGACATAAGAGGGGTGGGTGGATAGGACTCCCAGCAGTGCCCAACAGTATGGGGGTGGGTGGATATGACTCCCAGCAGTGCCCAACAGTATTGGGGTGGGTGGATATGACTTCCAGCAGTGCCCAGACGTAAGAGGGGTGGATGGATATTACTCCCAGCAGTGCCCAACAGTATGGGGGTGGGTGGATATGAATCACAGCAGTACCCAACAGTATGGGGGTGGGTGCAGAGGACTCCCAGCAGTGCCCAGACATAAGAGGGGTGGGTGGATATGACTCCCAGCAGTGCCCAATAGTATGGCTGTGGGTGGATATGACTCCCAGCATTGCCCCAAAAATATGGGGGTGGGAGAATATGACTCCCAGCAGTTCCCAGACATAAGAGGGGTGGGTGTATATGACTCCCAAGAGTGCCCAACAGTATGGAGGTGGGTGGATATGACTCCCAGCAGTTCCCAACAGTATGGGGGTGGGTGGAAATGACTCCCAGCTGTGCCCAGACATAAGAAGGTTGGGTGCACAGCACTCCCAGCAGTTCACAGATATAAGAGTGGTAGGTGGATATGACTCCCAGCATGCCCAGACATAATAGGGGTGGGTGTATATGACTCCCAGCAGTGCCCAACAGTATGGGGGTGGATGGATATGACTCCCAGCAGTGCCCAACAGTATGGGGAGGGTGGATATGACTCCCAGCAGTGCCCAGACATAAGAGGGGTGGGTGGATATGACTCCCAGCAGTGCTCAGACATAAGAGGGGTGAGTGTACAGGACTCCCAGAAGTGCACAGACTTAAGAGGGGTGGGTGTATATGACTCCCAGCAATGCCCATACATAAGAGGGGTGGGTGGATATGACTCCCAGCAGTGCCCAACAGTATGGGTGGGTGGAAATTACTCCCAGCAGGGCCAAACAGCATGGGGGTGGGTGAATATGACTCCCAGCAGTGCCCAGCAGTATCGGGGTGGGTGGATATGACTCCCAGCAGTGCCCAGACGTAAGAGGGGTGGGTGCACAGGACTCCCAGCAGTGCCCAACAGTATGAGGTGGGTGGATTTGACTCACAACAGTGCCCAACAGTATGGGGGTGGGTGGATATGACTCCCAGAAAGTGCCCATACATAAGAGGGGTGGGTGCATAGGACTCCCAGCAGTGCCCAGACATATGAGGGGTGGGTGGATATGACTCCCAGCAGTGCCCAGACATAAGAGGGGTGGGGGGATATGACTCCCAGCAGTGCCCAACAGTATGGGGGTGGGTGGATATGACTCCCAGCAGAGGCCAACAGTATGGGGGTGGGTGCACAGGACTCCCGGCAGAGGCCAACAGTATGAGGGTGGATGGATATGACTCCCAGCAGTGTCCAGACATAAGAGGGGTGGGTGCACAGGACTCCCAGCAGGGCTCAGAAATAGGGGCCCTGCTGGGATCAGCATACCACAACTACATAGGGGTATGTGCACATCCCTAACTTGTGACTTTCATGATAGTGCCATAGCAACACATCACTTACAGCAGTGTCCGGTGGATTTCTGTCACACTGTGTGACACACAACATGTGGGTGTGATGTCAAATTACACATGCATACCCAGCCATGGAGGTTGTGGGCAACATACACACCCTACCATCATGACACAGTAGTGTATAGTCATGTAACAGCTCACCAAACAAAGAGAGCGAAAGGGAACACACACTGTCACGTACATTCCTGGGCTGAAATGAATGTCCAGGTGGTGGTCAGACCACCAGGATGTAGTCTCTCATGGAAGGAATAGGGTTGAAAAAACATTAGATACAATGCTCAAAAATTTGAGTCATGTGCCCAAATACCCTGCAGAACAATTTCCAACGTAGGGGTAGTCTGTGATGACACACATGCATAGTGGTAAAAAGGGTGAATGTGTCCATGAAGGCATTTGGACATACTCAGTACACAAGTACAGTGAGTAGCATGGATGGCACAGACTAATGAGCAGTACACATCTGTGAGCAGGCATGGCCATTGCTGAAGGGAACCGTCACCAAAAAAGGAAATGTACACACTTTTCAGCACAAGATTTGTGCAACTGTCTGTATTGGAGATCTCAGGTGTCACAGAGGAAGGAACACTCCTTGGGACAATGTCTCTAGCCAAAATGAACACACACAACCAATGATTAATTGCAGAGACATTCCCACACAGATACCATGGTCCACCTCATTACTATCATCAAAAAACACATCTCAGAACCCCAAAACATTACCATGACACCAACTCCAGGACCCTCAGCAACAACAGCAATTACCTGAAATGCCATAGTGTAGAATGCAAAATAAAAGGCTTTATTCAGCTTCAAATGAAAATAAGTTCAAAAATGAGTCCCAGCTCAAACAAGGCCAATGGCCAGTCCACAACAAAGTCTCGTAGGGGGACGTTGGGGAGGTCGTCTACCCCAAACTTGCCTGCACTGGAATTTGCCATCTTGTGAAGAGAACACGTATGTGCCTGCATGAAAGATGTCTCACAATGAAATGCACACAACAAACATTTACACATTCAGTGAAACAGCTGGCACCCTTTAAGATGAAACACTGTTAGAAACAAACTGCATGGCAGAATAGGCATACACATGGACCAACGGAGGTCTTGATGGCTTGACACACATTAGTTTGTAGAATTGACAATGAAGAAGTTTCAAGAACTCAAGACCACTGTGAGGACATGTATATGGAGATCAAGGCACAACATTAATCACTAACACTGTCCTCCTTCAAAAGCTGCCTACCTCTGTCAAAAAATTGCAAATGTCGTTTTGTGTGCACTACTCTTTGAGACAACTATCATGCACGAATGTGTGTTTCCAAAAAGGCTTGGTCACAAATCCCAATGGGGCACTCCTTTAGTGATCAATAAAGAGCTTCAAGTTCAATCATAGATTGAATTTTATTCATTCAATGATTTTTTGAGATTTCTTGAGAATCAAAGTTCAATTTCGAAATGCATTGGAGAACTGATTATGTTGAAGTGAAAATTTTCGTTTATTTGAAATAATTGAAAAGCAAGAATATACAGTTATAAAATGAAATTGAACTTTGATTCCCAAGAAATCTCAAAAAATCATTGAATGAATAAAATTCAATATATGATTGAACTTGAAGCTCTTTATTAATCACTAAAGGAGTGCCCTATTGGGATTTGTGACCAAGCCTTTTTGGAAACACACATTCGTGCATTATTTTTACGTTTTGTCTTTCTTTATTCTTTATTTCGGTAAAATTTTTCACCATAAAAGACATTATATCATTTCTTAAAACAATTAAAATAAAATGTATATTTTTCAAGTTCATACAGTCCGTTACAAGGAATTTCATAGTGCAAATATCACATTTTTATGCGTTATAGTCACTGACCAGCCTTAATACATTTTCTCCTCAGAGACCACACTGCACCTAGGTATTTAGCTACTGAAAAGACAATGTGGTCCGACAGGTCTGTTTTGAGAACTCTAAAGGCAGCCAGACACTCCCCAAATCCCAAGTTTCAGCATAGAGGGACGATCCATTTCTTACGTATCTCATGATATACTGGGCAGAAAAAAATTATATGGAGCTTGGACTTGTTGACCAGTTTGCAAGCTGGGCATACACTAGTTGCTTGTTCACTCCACTTACTTGTAAATACTCGGAGTGGGAGACACCCATGTCTCCATTGTAAATAAAGTTTCCTGAGTAACGAAGGATATAGGTTGTCTAGCACTGGCTCAAAACTATAAGTGTCCTTAGTGCGTAGAAATGTCTCCGTTAATGTCCCATGGTTTTGGCGACGGGGCAGTGCCATTAGTTTGCTATCATGATATACCTTTGCCAATGTCTTTTTGGGGAAAAATGGACAGGTAGATAGAGGGTCGGACCACAATTTCAAAAGACCCAAACCCTCCAGCTCGGTTTGATAAATTTCAGCCATTTGATTTCCCCCACATTGGGCATAGCGAGCACCTCCTGAAGTCCTTGTCTATAGCTGATCAGTTCCGGAGTTGACCATAACCTACGCCAGTAAGCCAGCGGTCGAAAAGCCAGTTCTTCGTCAAGGGGTCGCATTCCAAGGTCTAACCTTAGAGGGACAAGAGGCGTGCTGGTGGGAAGGGCTACAACCCTCCGAATAAACTTGTTCTCCTCTTTCAGCAGGTCTTGAGAGGCTGCATGTCCCCAGAGCTCGCACCCATACATGGCAGACCCCCTTGCCTGTGCCCTATAGATCTGCAGAGGTGGGCCGACAGGCCGTAAAGATGACTTGTTATTACACAGGAGCTTCATGGTACCACCCAAATACTGTATCAGTTTAAGGAGTGCTTTCTCTTGATGGGTGCACCAGGACATTCTCTCATTTAAGAGAATTCCGAGATACTCAAAAGTTCTCACCCTTTCGAGTCTGCTTTGTCCGATATTGGGGGTAGAGCAGAGTTTTCGTGGGGGATTAAACACCATGAATTTGGTCTTTAAGGTGTTAATTTCTAGACTGTGTTCCCCACAAAAATCCACAAAGCCATCGAGTACATGCTGGATACCCATCGCAGACTTTGATAGCAGCAGAGTGTCGTCGGCGAACATGATCACCGGCACTCTGGTGCCCGCCAACTTGGGAGCATCGGAGTTGGCCACCCCATTCAGGTGAGGGATAACCCCGTTGACGTAGAGGCAAAACAGGGTCGGTGCAAGCACACAACCCTGCCTTACCCCCCTGTCAACGGGGAACCTATTTGACAAGACTCCCTCCTTGCCGCACCTCACCTGCGCAAAGTTAGCAGTATGGAGATGAATAATCATCTCCAACAAACTCTTCGGGACCCCCAGTTTGGCCAGCACCTCCCAAAGCTTTTTACGAGGGACCAGGTCGAAGGCCGCCCTCAGGTCCACGAATACAGTGTAGAGGCTGCCACCCCCCAACTGTACCGTTTTCCAATCAATGAGGGCGAGCCGAAAAACCTGATCTATAGTTGAAACCTTCTCTTTAAAGCCTGCTTGGAGGGGACTCAGAATGTTGTGTCCCATCATCCATTCTAACAGACGGTTCAACAATAGCCTGGAGAATAGCTTTTGTGAGACGTCTGTCAGGCTTATTGGCCTATAATTGACCGGGAGCAGAGGAGAACCCTTTTTGAAAATAGGGACTATCTCTGCCCCCAGCCATGTTGGGGGGATCATCATGCCATTCAGAATCGCATTAAACAACACCCTAAGGTACGAGGCCCAGATTTTAACTTCGTGTTTATATAGGTCACCTGGGAGTCTATCGAGGCCTGGCGCCTTTTCAGCCGCTAGCCCCATGATCTCCATGGTGACTTCTTCCAGAGTGAATCCCTCCATGGGAGCTACACTTTCATTGTGTTGGTCCATTGTAGGTTCTGATGGAGTCACCAGTTGGACCGGATTATGTGGTCTATACAAAGTTTTAAAGTGATCCTCCCAAACAGCGGGTGCTATATTTGCTTCAACTGCCACTAGAGGTTCATCTGAGCTGTGCTTAACAATTTGCCAAAATTTTCGGCTGTCTCGTGTTGTGAGGGCAGCTGTCATTTCGGACCCGTTTTCCTCGTCCCACTCTATTTTGGCATTGCGTAGGATGGACTTATAGGCTAGCCGCTTTTCCCTGATCTTACTTGGACTTTCCCTTAATTTAAGGGACTCCAATAGGGCAGCCTTTGCTCTCCTTCAAGAAGCATTGAACCACGAGGCTCTTTTCTTCTTAGGTTTCATCGTCCTAGCCACCGGGTTCAATATCTCTACCAGGTTTGAGCATAGCTCAGAGTGGATAACCCCAAGCACAGAGAACTCAGCAGGGGTTTCTTGGATCGTAGTGGGGACCTCGGCTTCTTCTAGAGCAGGAGGTTGAGTAGCAGTGACTAGCTGCGGGGTAAGAACCTCAACCTTTTCTAGCGCAAGGACCACTGCCGCATACAGCCTTTGGATGTTTTTTGGGTTCTCTAGAAGTTTCAACCATTTGATTCTGCGTCTGTTACTAGTTACGACTAAGGCAGCTGTGGGTGCTGAATTTTCTTCTACCAAACCCATAGACAGTCCCTGGACCGCAAGTCTCAGTGAGAGTGCGTTGTGGTCACTATCAGTCCTAGCGACTATCCTAAAGTCCCTCACTTTAGCCCAGTCCTTCGCTGAGACCATGATGTAATCTATTTGTGACTCGTAGCCTGGTCTATTGAAGGTGTATTTTGGTGGAATATCTCCTTTAATTCGACCATTGCAAGCCCTCAGCCAGTGGCAAAGCGTTAGAGAAGTTATTTGAGTGGCGAGAGGTGACCAAGCCTTTACGGGGGGGCCCACCAAGGTGGGAATCTCCCAAAGATCGTCCTCTTCGCTTGTAACACCCACTAGATGACCCGGGAGGGGCTCATATTGGGTGTTGAAATCTCCCCCCACAATAAGTGTGGAGCCTAGGCTGGCGGAATCAAGGAACAGTGCTAGATCCTCAATTGTCCCCGAGGTACCAGCTATCCCTACTGCTCTTGAATATACATTGATCAATGCTATACTTGTACCGCATGCCCATTCCAAAACAACGCACTGAAAGTCCGCTGAATTGGTTTCGCGGATTGTTGCCCTACAGCCAAGATGAGAGCCCACCCAAATCAAAAGGCCCCCAGAAGGACGTCCCTTACCGCCCCAATTTGCCAGGATTTCAAAGGAAGCATATCCTGTGTGAGACTGTTTTTCCCTGGCCCATGTTTCTTGGAACAGGCATATGTCATATCCTCCTATTAGTTTCTCCCACTCGGGGGAGTCTGATTTATTGGCCAACCCATTGACGTTCCAAGAGAGTATGGAAAGAAAGCCGGGAGTCACCAACTTATCAATGTCGTTAGTTACCTGAGTACACCTGCTTGCCCTGTACTGGCCTTGCTGATAAAGAGACGATCCCTCCTTTATCATTGAGTATGTTTTAGGTGTCACCTCGGCAAGGGGACTATCCTTAGTGCTTTGATCTATTTTAGCTTTACCTATGTAAGTGTTTTTAGCATTAAATGGCTCAGTTATTGGGGTTGTTGTAGTGTTTATAGTGCCTGCAGAGTGTTCAGAAGCAAGGCCATCTTTATGCTTATTTTCGTCTGCAGTGTGATCACAATCTCCAAATTGGAGTTGTAAAGGTGGAGAATCAGGTCGGCCCAGGGAATAAGTAAAGCGGCGGGCTGAGTCTACCAGTAACAGTGTATTAGTAGACCTGTGTGAAAGTCAGTCCACTTCCTCGAGGCACCCAAATCTATTGTAAACAGGAGCCCCTGTCCACCCACTATGTGTATTTAGCCAGTGATTGTGTGGCCCTCCCTGCACACCTAGTCTCTCCGGGATCCAGCTCCAGTTCCCTCCTGTGTTAGAATGTGGGCATGGAGGGTAGAAGTAGGTTAGGGGTCTGGATGCTATAGGCGAGTTTGCAATGTTGTTATTCCAGGAGTGAATATAGTGTGCAGTGTTGGGATTCTCAAATGAAAAAATTACACAATCGCCTATAATAGACTTATGCGAGGTGCCTATCCAAGGCTTAAATGCCAGAAACCGGTCCCCGGTAGCTTGTCTCCTTTCTGGTGAAGAATTGGCTTGGTAGCTTAGTCTGCCCTGTTCCCATGATGCACTGGGCCAGGGACAGACTGATTTGCATATAGCCAGGTTCTGAGCTGGGATGGGGCAGTGAGATAAATAACGGTGATGGATCAAGCCCTGATCTTTGGACTGGGTAAGAGTGGTCTGTTTAACTCAGACACTCTGTTCATCACCACCCCCTTTTCTAAATCGTTTTTGGCCACTATAGGTGTGGCAGGGTATACTCAGACATGAGTCCCTTTCTCACTGCTCCATCAGGATTCAAGCAAGCCGGGCCGAAGAAGGCTGAAATGCCAGAAACCGGTCCCCGGTAGCTTGTCTCCTTTCTGGTGAAGAATTGGCTTGGTAGCTTAGTCTGCCCTGTTCCCATGATGCACTGGGCCAGGGACAGACTGATTTGCATATAGCCAGGTTCTGAGCTGGGATGGGGCAGTGAGATAAATAACGGTGATGGATCAAGCCCTGATCTTTGGACTGGGTAAGAGTGGTCTGTTTAACTCAGACACTCTGTTCATCACCACCCCCTTTTCTAAATCGTTTTTGGCCACTATAGGTGTGGCAGGGTATACTCAGACATGAGTCCCTTTCTCACTGCTCCATCAGGATTCAAGCAAGCCGGGCCGAAGAAGGCTGAAATGCCAGAAACCGGTCCCCGGTAGCTTGTCTCCTTTCTGGTGAAGAATTGGCTTGGTAGCTTAGTCTGCCCTGTTCCCATGATGCACTGGGCCAGGGACAGACTGATTTGCATATAGCCAGGTTCTGAGCTGGGATGGGGCAGTGAGATAAATAACGGTGATGGATCAAGCCCTGATCTTTGGACTGGGTAAGAGTGGTCTGTTTAACTCAGACACTCTATTCATCACCACCCCTTTTCTAAATCGTTTTTGCCACTATAGGTGTGGCAGGGTATACTCAGACATGAGTCCCTTTCTAACTGCTCCATCAGGATTCAAGCAAGCCGGGCCGAAGAAGGCTGAAATGCCAGAAACCGGTCCCCGGTAGCTTGTCTCCTTTCTGGTGAAGAATTGGCTTGGTAGCTTAGTCTGCCCTGTTCCCATGATGCACTGGGCCAGGGACAGACTGATTTGCATATAGCCAGGTTCTGAGCTGGGATGGGGCAGTGAGATAAATAACGGTGATGGATCAAGCCCTGATCTTTGGACTGGGTAAGAGTGGTCTGTTTAACTCAGACACTCTGTTCATCACCACCCCCTTTTCTAAATCGTTATCCAAGGTACCCGACGCACCATGAGGATTTTACTTCTCAGGTGGTTGGGTATTGGCCTGTTGATGTTAAGCCAGTGTATTACTTTGTTTTTTAATGACCCATAGTCTTCCTGCTGATAATGTGACAGTTCAGGCACCCCTGTTAACACAACTACATATGGTCTTACATCAGGGGGAAGATCGATGTAGCCCCTGTAGCGTTTTGTGTTAGATTTTACTCTTTGTGTTGTGGGGTGGAGATTATTGTGCTCAGTAGCCCTCGGGGTAGCTGTGACTGTTGAAGCTGGAGCAGGATGAGCCGCCTGCTGGTTTACGTCCACCGCTACCCTGTTAGCAGAAGTAACTGTGGTGCCCTTATGCCGAGGTTTTGATGTGGGTAGTGATGTGGCAACAGATAGTGGTGGTGAGTTGTTAGTAGTGGCCGATCGACAAGTTAGTTTGTTATCAGATATACTAAGGGTGGCTAGGTTTAGGATACTTTTTTCAGTCTCAAGCAACTGGGTTTCTATTCGCGATAATCTAGCTTCAAGGGGGGTTAAACGTTTTTTTAGTGTTTCCCATACAATTGTCAGGAATTCCACATCCTTCCCTTTCATGGTACAGAGTGGAACCCCACCATTCTCGCTTTCTATTACAAGATTATCTGAATCGAATTTGTCCATCAATTTTGCAGGCTGGATTCTGTTTCTGGATCAGAGGTGCAGATATTTTTCATTAAAGGGGGTTCAAAAGGTATCTCGGTTAATGCCTGAGTGGGTACTGGGCCTTTGCTACCTTGGCCTTTTTCCTTGAATAGGCAGAAGTATGATTGCGCTTTCTTTTGTGATTTGGGCCCTTTTGTGTGGTGTGGCAATTCCCCCCGGTCTTTCCCAGAGATTTGGCAGTTGGTACCTTCTTCAAAGGGGCCCCCTCACTTGTTGCATCGGACCCAACCTCCCCGCCTAATGAAAGACTTAAAGTCGCGGGGGATTCATGTAGGGACCCCGTCTTGGATGTAAGTGGCGTGGTACTTGTGGCTGATGGATATCGGCCAGTGTCACAATCAGTGTGGGAATTGGACCAGTTGTGCGGGCAGGTGTTTTGGCGAGGGCAAAGTGCCCTAGAGAGGATTTTTTAGCCATAGCCAATTCCTGGGATAGCCTTCTCGCTGCATCTAGTTCAGTAGAAACCCTGTGCTGCATTTTGTGAATCTTCTTATCTATGGCAATATTTGTTCTGGTAATGAAATCGTCTAGTGTTCCATTTTTCAGCTTGCCCTTCGCTGCCCTGCTTCTGTACTCACGGGTTGACATAATGCTTTCTCTACAGCGGGCTCAGCAACCTGTGAGGCTAAGGGGCAAAGTTGGAACCTAGGGGTGTGGCCTAGTCCAGTCTCTCCCGGTCTCGAACGGCCCGCTCTTTGCCCGGTCTTCGCCCGCGCGCGTCCCGCGATACGCGTCACGCGGCTCGTTAATATGATAGTAAAGAGGGGCGTGGCACCCTGGGGGCGGGAGGCGGGGTGGAGTGGGAAGAGTCCGAGGTGCGGCTCCAGGAACACCGCTTGCACTCCTGGGACTCGCAGTCCCACCCCGTAGCAGCGCCGGTAGTTCGTGCCCCAAACAGCCAGATGCCGGGAAATCCAAATGCAGGTCAGCCTCTATCTGCGCGACTTCGAGCGGCTCCCGCGAAGCGGGGGCCGCGAGTCGTGGTTTTCAACACCCAGGGGGCGAGGGCGGGGCGGGGCGGGAGGCAGGGTGGAGTGGGAAGAGTCCCAGGTGCGGCTCCAGGAACGCCACTTGCACTCCTGGGACTCGCAGTCCCACCCCGTAGCAGCGCCGGTAGTTCGTGCCCCAAACAGCCAACAAACTCCACAGATGCCGGGAAATCCAAATGCAGGTCAGCCTCTATCTGCGCGACTTTGAGCGGCACGTTTTATAGGATGGAAAACGTACCCCTGGGAGCAACCTAAAATTGATAAAATTTCTTTACAAACATATGTTTTCAAAACAAGTATATATATAATTTTAGCAAATCTAGGGTTGTGCACTTGCCTACGAGTTACAACTATCATGCAGGCACATAAGTGTAACTGACAAAATTCGTCATATTAACACATTCAAAACATGAACAACTTTTAACAAGTGTTGGGAGTGCCGAAGTACAATCATTAATGTGAGACAACTTAAAATATGTCAGTCCTCACAGGGGCATCCATTACATGTTTATACAGTTGCTAGCACATAAGGCCTACTGGCTGTCATGTGAAGTGGCGCACATGTCCCAAATCAGGACAATGCTTAAGCTAATGGGCCTGCAATTGTGATGAACAAAATCATTGTTGCATTGTGGACACACCCTTATCCCCTGGCAAAATGTCAACACTGTAGTTTGCACACTAAGACAAAACAGGGTGGCACCAGAACTACGTACATGTGGCAAAAAATGGATGAGGCACAATCATGGCAGGAACCAAATGACAAAGGCTGTCAAGCCCCAAATGAAGTAAACAAAAACAAGTGGCCAAGCAGGTTAAATTACCAATAATGCATCACCTAGTCAAGTCAATTACTAGGTTGGACAACCATTACGTTGAGTCAATTCTTATTTTATGGAAAAACTATTTTGAAACGATATTTTTTATGACATCAAAAAACCACGAACTATTAAACAAGTACATACACACATTCAATACACTGATATGAACATGTCAAACAAAGGATTTTTTACAAAAGAATTGTCACATAGAAAATCACATAGACAACTATGCAATGCCTCAGTAGAATTAATTTTGAGGCACCAGTCCTGAATAATAATAAACAAGTGGTTCAAAGGTTCAAAATAAGCTTTATTCGATATTCAAAAAGAAATATCATATAATCATACATAGTTATAATTGTTATAAAAAATAAACATAAAATTTCGGTTTAAAATCATCAATTACACAGCTAAAAAGTTAAATTTCACACGTAAGAAAGGAAAAAAGGGAATATTAAAAACAGCATCAATATCACACAGACCATTCTAAAGATTTCCTAAACTTAATCAAAAGTTTTAAAAACTGTTCCATTGTGGATATCACATCTCTATCTTCAAGTTCTTGTAGACGCTCAAAAGCGATTTTGCAGGACCTGACACCCCATCTCTTGAGTAGGGGTTTCAGTAGGGCTTTCCTCAGTGTCATGTAATATCTACAAAATAGAACGGTATGGATATTGGATTGTAATGACGTATCGTCACATGGGCAGGGACAGAGAATCCGAGTCCAATCATTACATGTAGGGAATGTTACAAGTCGGAAGAAGGAACCCAGTCTAAATCTGGTAAGTAACATCCTCGAGTAACACGAGAAATCCGTAGAAAGGTATAATTGTAGACCCTTATGGGATGTCACCCTTTGGTATGCCTGGATGTTTTTATATTGTTTTTGCTTGTTCCATCTGATTGTTTCCAGGTGGGCCATTAGGGTCTTTCTTAGGATTTTCCTTGAAATATTTTCCAGTAACACAGGATCTGAGAACCACTCCGGACGCCCAATTTCCTCAAAAAAGTTCTTGACATAAGTCAGCCATTTAGATTGGTTCGCATGTTTGGCCCCCTCCAGTTTTAAAATGTCTAGTATCACTTCTCTATTCAAAGCAGTCTCGGGGGTGGTCCAGATTTTGTGCCAGAGAAGAAGAGGCTCAGTTTTTATTATGTCTGATATGTACGGGAGGTCCAATTCAATGTGCATCATATACACAGAGGTTGCTTTTGTGGTGGCCAAAAGGTACCTTACAAATTGGTTTTCCACTGTTTGTATCAATGAAATGTTTTTGTCAATTCCCCAAAGGCCAGCCCCATAAGTGGCAATTGAGACGCATTTTGCTTTGTATATAGTTATTAGTTGTTTTACCGGCCTACCCCCTATTTTTCCCGCAAAATCTCGAACCCCGCCAATGGCTCGAATAAACGCGAGTTTCCTCTTCTCAACAGCCGGTTGCCACGAAACTTTTTTATGTAGGCAAATGCCCAAGTATGTGAAAGCCTCCGCTGTCTCCAGTCTTTGGCCCTCGATGAAAACGGGGCATGGGATTTTTTTGTACTTTTTGTCACATAGCATTGTATGAGTTTTTCCTATGTTCACTTTCAGGCCCCTATCCTTCATGAAGGCAGAAAATGCGGTAACAGCTTTTTGTAAGCCCACTCTTGTCTGAGAGAGAATCGCCGCGTCATCCGCATATAGCAGAATT
The DNA here is from genome assembly GCF_964263255.1 of Lissotriton vulgaris. NCBI lineage: Eukaryota > Metazoa > Chordata > Amphibia > Caudata > Salamandridae > Lissotriton > Lissotriton vulgaris. Next base: position 499,186,550 of record NC_141693.1, on the reverse strand, counting down.
GGGATAGACTGGCCTCCTACTTTTGGGAAGTCACATTCGATGTTTTTAAGATGTTCGCCGATGGCATTTATATAAAGCGAGAAAAGCAGGGGAGCTAAAATGCACCCCTGCCTGACCCCTCTATTGATGCTAAAGCGCGGCGAACACTCTCCCTTCGGGCCAAATCTGACTCTGGCTCCGGCATCTCTATACAGGGCCTTGATGAAAAGGAGGATTGATGGATCTATCCCCAGTTGTTTTAGAGTATCCCATAATTGATCATGAAGGACGCAATCGAATGCTGAGGTTAGATCTATGTACGTTATGTACAGGCTTCGCTTCTTGATACCAACATATTTAGACATGATCAGGTGTAAGTTGAGGGTCTGTTCTATTGTTCCTCTGCCTGACCGGAAACCATATTGTAAGTTCGAGAGTATATTCTCAGCTTCCGTCCATTTGGTTATCCGTTTCAGAATGATGCGCCCAACGATCTTCATTAGGGTGTCGAGCAGGGATATGGGTCTATAGCACGATGGAGAGTGCCTATCTCCTTTTTTGTAAATAGGTATTACTATTGCCTCGGCCCATGATGGAAGAAGATCAAGGGTATTTACAGAGTTCAAAACAGAGGTCAGAAGGGGGGCCCAAAATTCTATTTCTGCCTTATACACATCTGCTGGGATGGCATCCGGGGCTGGTGCCTTCCCAGAAGGACTTTCCTTGATAGCCAGTTCTACCTCCTCATACGAAAATACAATTTTGCAATGACTCTCCCAGGATGGACTTAAAATTGATTGAGAAATGAGATCTATTGTAGAATTTTCTGAGGATGTGGGTTTACTATATAGCTTTTTAAAATGGGTCGCCCACATCTCGCCATTAATTGCCATGTCCAAACTCCTCTCGGGCATTGTTACCCACGGCAGAGGGGTGTTAATAAGTTTCCAAAAGGCTGACATGTCCCGGTTTTCAGATGTTGTCACCAAGTTGTGCCATGCTTCCGCTTTCAGTGCCTTTTTTCTATTTTTAATGGCTAAACGGTATTGGATTCTAGCCTGGCGTATTTCTGTAAGTGATTTAGGTGTGGCACGCAACAAATTCTTTAAAGACTTTAGAGCCATGGAACATTTTCTGTCAAACCACCCTTTGGAGACAATAGGACCTGATTTAAACTGTTGCGTCAGTAATTCTTTTAATGTGGCCTGTATTTTAATGAAAGCTTTGCAAATGGCATTGGGGTTATCGTTATTAGACAGACAGATATATACCTCCTCTCTCCTCTTATTAACTAGATTTTTCAGAAGGTTATTTGTATTGATTTTATCCCACTTGACAGAGTATCCATTTATAGCCCCCATTATAATCGGTTGTTCATAATTTACCTTTGGGCTATTTTGAGTAGTGGTTGGAGAAGGTAGTTCGACGGTTAAGGACAAAGGGTAATGATCACTATATGGATGGTCGAGAGTGTCCCAGCAGAATATTAACGGGGTATTGTTTTTTGAACATAGTATAAAGTCTATGAGAGAGTTCATTCCTCTACCATGAAAGGTTGGTTTGAAAGATCTTGGGGTGCAAAGTAGCTCATTTGCTAAATATAAATTGAACGAGGTCAAAAAATTATTTAGCAGATCCCCTGATTTTGAGTGTTGGAAATGACTGAAGGTAGCATCGTCGGAATCCAGCTCATTTGTCTCATAAGGATCACAAGCATCTTTCAGGGTGTTTGGGCAGATGTGACAATTGAAATCGCCCATAAAAACTATTGCACACTCTCCCCCAGAGATTTCTTTGAATGTTAACAGGGCTTGTTGTAGGTCGTCCACGGCTTTCTCCAGCTGTTCTGAGGTCATATTATTGTAAAAGTTGACAATTAACAATAGGAGGGATGGGCCGATGTCCATAACAATTATTTGAAATGATTCCTTGAGTAGCGTTTTTCTGATCCTGTGGCCAACTGCAACACTAATATACGTACAAAGTCCCCCTTTGTGTCTACCCTGATTACTCACAGACGCCGGTGAGTGAAATGCCTGAAAACCCTGTAGATGAATAGGGGAGATCACCCAGGTTTCCTGGAAACACAGGATAGAATAATGATTAGCTACATCTATCCAGTCTGGTAGTGTAATTTTCGAGGCAAGTCCAGCCAGGTTCCATGAGAGGATCTGCAATTTGGATGTTTTATTCCTATCTCCCTTTTGGATAGAATGTATATTATCAATGGGTTTTGGGTCTAATCGTGGCACTCTTTTGGTTTTACCCCATTCATTGATTTTTTCTCTTTTTCTTGCGCTATTAGCTAAACGGTGTTTATCAGACCCGTCCACCGGATAGTCCTGACTGGCTGAGATATTGACAATTGTACTCACAGATTTCCTGCTACCCTGGATATCTACTTTGCTTTGAGAGAGTCATTCTACATCATCAAGACCATAGAGTGGCTCATAATAATTGTGACAGGCAAAGTTCCAGGACGGAGTTATGAATGGAGGAGCTTCAGCATATCCCACAAGGTTATGTTGTGGTGTCGGCAATCGCATGTAGTCATTGTAAGGATGAAATGTCTGATCCCTTGCTCCATACATTGGGGGATATTTAACGTGGCTTGGTCTTCTGGACTGTTCCAATGAGAATTTGTCAAAATAAGTTTTGGTTTGATGTGGCTTTGGGGGCATTAAAGCTTCAGGATAAAAGTACGCCAGTGGTTTTGGTGATATTGGTCCCCTGTTAAGGCCACAGAACCAATCTGTGATATGTGTAGTGACTCTTGGATCTTTAAAGGTAACAATTACTACGTCACCCTCTATGTCTTTAGGGCGAATTCCGACCCAGTTTGTTCTTCTTACCATTATTATATCGCCGTTTATGTGCGGAGGTAAAGGTCTATTTTCTCTGAGCCAAAAAATCACCTTGTTTTTTAGGCTTTGGTGATTTTCATGACCTCCCGCAGCAGATAATGGTAGGACCCCCGTTAATACAATAACATTCTGTGATGCAGCGGGGGGTAGATCGGCGTACCTTTCGCGTGGCCGTTTTTTGTATGGGGAGGCAGTCTTAGTCTTATCTGATGTGGATAATGTGTTGCCCATTTTTGCAGAAGCTATAAGGGAGTTTATTTGTGCCGTTTGCGCCTGGGTATAAAGAGGCGCTTTTGAGGGGGGAATTAGATTTTGATTTGCTGCCCTCTTCTTGGTTGGATCTGTTTGTTGGGTTGTTTTTTGAGTTGAAGATCTCATGTCCTTCATAGTTTTTTGGGCCGGGGTCATTTTTTCTTTGTTGGACGTTTTCTCTCCACCTATAGAAGTTGTGGGATCTGCTGTGGCCATGGTAGTTTTAATTGTGTTATGGGTTTTGTCTCCATGCTTTAAACTTGAATCATCAACTTGGGCCCTTTTACCTGCTTGATTTTGAGTCAAGGTTCCTAAAAGGGTATCCACCTGACTACCTATTCTCTTCACTCTCTCGAGTATTGGAATTAATAGTGCCTTAATAAGGTGTTCCATTGCGTCCACAAAATCTTTGATTGAAGGAGGGACACAAGAGGTAAGTGTTTCCCTAGGTAAGGTGGATGTTCCTTCTACTATTTGTAACAGTTCCTTGGTAAGTAGGTCCTTAGCAGATTTTTGGGTTTTACAGTTCAGTTTTACTGGGGCTCTTTTTCGGCGTTTTTTAGGAGGTGATCGAATTATGGCCTGTTTCTTTTTAAGTTGATTTATGACATGTGGAGATTTGTCTAACCTTAATACAAGGGGTGGAGGTTGGAACATAGTTAGCTTTTGGGTCCCCAAAGAAGAAGGAACTTCTATTATATCAGGTGCTACAAACTCTGCGATCTTTGGCAAGTTTGGAGTGACAAGATCAATAAAATCCGTAGATGCAGTAATTGTGTTAATAACTGGATTTAATGGGGATAGAACAGGTACACCATTTTTCGGGGAAAAATAGGATTGAAACAGTAAAGGAACATTATCCGTGTTTAATGGGTCATCATCTGTATTTTCCACGGTCGAGTTTAGTGGATGAGGCTCAGGGGTAAGTGTGAGACCTGGATCTAGCATGGTGTTTTTAAGTTGTTCTATGGATTGTCGCCGTGCGATACGACGCTCTACCAGGGCTAGATCTCTATCTATTTCGGCGGTTGCTTTGAAGAAAAATTTGTCCAAAGGTCCCAGAATAGAGGTACCTTCTACATTTGTTTGGGCATCATTACCCGATTTAGCCATGATCGTGATCGTACGTCGAAAGGGTGTGTTAAACAGATACGGACGTAAAGGGGGTGGCCCAGCCCGGCCTTATTCGGCCTTGGAGGGCCGTAGAGGGCCCGCCCTTTGCCCGGGCTTAGCCCCGGGCGTCCCGCTCGTGTCCCGCGACGCTGGGGGCTCGTAGCTTTATTAGCCCCTCCCGGCGCGTGTGACGCGTCGGGGAACGCGCCGCCGCTGAGGCAGTCGGGATATGCAGTCCCGAAGCGGCGGCGCGACTGGTGGCGGTGTTGGCGCTTGTGTCTGGCTTTCTCGTCCTCCTGTGGCCTTCAGCAACCTCTCAAAACTCAGGCGCTCTCACAGGTAATGCTCCGCTTTAGTGTCCGTTCCCCCCGCTCCACCGAGGGCTCGTAGCTTTATTAGCCCCTCCCGGCGCGTGTGACACGTCGGGGAACGCGCCGCCGCTGAGGCAGTCGGGATATGCAGTCCCGAAGCGGCGGCGCGACTGGTGGCGGCGTTGGCGCTTGTGTCCGGCTTTCTCGTCCTCCTGTGGCCTTCAGCAACCTCTCAAAACTCAGGCGCTCTCACAGGTAATGCTCCGCTTTAGTGTCCGTTCCCCCCGCTCCACCGAGGGCTCGTAGCTTTATTAGCCCCTCCCGGCACGTGTGACGCGTCGGGGAACGCGCCGCCGCTGAGGCAGTCGGGATATGCAGTCCCGAAGCGGCGGCGTGACTGGTGGCGGTGTTGGCGCTTGTGTCCGGCTTTCTCGTACTCCTGTGGCCTTCAGCAACCTCTCAAAACTCAGGCGCTCTCACAGGTAATGCTCCGTTTTAGTGTCCGTTCCCCCCGCTCCACCGAGGGCTCGTAGCTTTATTAGCCCCTCCCGGCGCGTGTGACGCGTCGGGGAACGCGCCGCCGCTGAGGCAGTCGGGATATGCAGTCCCGAAGCGGTGGCGCGACTGGTGGCGGTGTTGGCGCTTGTGTCCGGCTTTCTCGTCCTCCTGTGGCCTTCAGCAACCTCTCAAAACTCAGGCGCTCTCACAGGTAATGCTCCGCTTTAGTGTCCGTTCATAATAAACAAGTGGACAAACTGATGGTTACATTCGCCTACTTGTCAACACCGACACAAGATACATATTATAATCCATGATGGGGTGCTATGACTAGGAATAATACATGATGGACTAAATGATTGCAAGTGTATTAATTAGTTCCTATCAAGCCCCGTCTGTTTTGTATCTTGGAAGGAAGGTCAACGCGTTTCGAACCCAATTTGATTCTACGGGTTCTCCTCAGGACATGGACTGGGGGGTCGCTGTCACTTTTCTGATGAAGGGTGGCCATTGGAAATTCAGGCTGTTCTCTCATAAATGAGCGTTATATGCGGGAGGCGGATGCCGGATCGTTTTTATTTTTGGTATTCGTATCTTTTAGATTTCGAGGTGACCACTGCGGAAAAGAGTGGGCCAGCAGATCTCTTCCACACGTCCTCGGGGTCCCTCTTAGCCGGAGCTGCTCCTCGCCTCCGGGCTCCTTATCACTCCCTCGACTGTCCGTCCGGACCCGTGGCTCCTGCAGGTGTCTCCAATGAAAGCACTGGCCACCATCACAGGGGAAATGCATGGTCAAATGCATGGTGAAACATTGACCAGCCAATTCTGACCCACAGGTCACACCTGGCAAGGCCAAATCAGGCAGGCCCATTAGACCTCTCCTGCCCAACACCCCCATCCCTCAGTCAATGTGATTGTTACAGCTCAAGAAGTGAGAACTCAGAATCTGGGTAACAAAAACTGTGCAGCAACTATTCCAAAAGTAACCCAAGCTCACCTCGTGGGGCTGGCAATACATGTTAGTCACAAACAACCAACAACATATTGTTGTGAATAGGCACACAGGCACTGCACAGTGTGAGTATGCACAAGCCAAATCTTCTATCCATGACCAGCGGGCACATGTAGCAGACACAGGAAAAATACAAACTATGCCAGGTACCAATGCCACAGAGGCAGACCCATGCTGAACCCACATCGAATGGGCAAAATGTTGGATGGCACACATGATTAGGAGGCCAGGCTGTCTCAGGGGACTGTAGCGGCACACTAATCCACTGTCCTGGAATGAGCTGACTGTACCATGAGAAACCGTCATGGTACTATGCATTTCTCCCAACTGATGTACATCATGTCTGAGAACACAACATGGGTCATGCATGCTGCAAGGGTGTGCAGTTGAAACCTCACACTCCTATGTTGAGACTCATCATCAGTTCAAAGAAATATGAAGCCCAAACATATTGCACAGTTCATGGCACATGCAAGGTCCCAACACATGTCATAGAACACCCTCCCACATGATGCGCTAATCAATGTGCAGTCTAATTATCTTGCACCCTAGATGAACATGTGCAAATGTGAATACACACAGACCAGGGGACACATGTGTAGGAGGGGAAGGGATGAAAAAGAGCACCAGATAAATATGGGGAATTGAAAATACACTTCACATATAACCTGTGTGACCAGACACCCCAACTGTTGGAGTGTATCTAGGCTTCAGAGCATCTCAAGAAGCACGTAACACACAACACAACAAACAGCCATGTACCTACCCCCTCCTTGCTGCTGTCTCCCCTGCAACTGCCTATTGAGGTCTGGAAAGACCACTGTCAGGACCCGGAGCATGTGGCGGGTGAGGTGACGGCTTCCGCCATGCCGGCGAGGAAGCTCCATCCCCAGCTGGACCCGGGCGATACGCTGGGTCCAGCACCGGATGCCTTGCCACCTCTTCTGGATGTTGCACAGCTGCCGGCGATGTACCCCCACAGACCTGACAGCCCCGACAATCTCCAGTCATATCTCCCCCTTCTCATAGGCAGTTAACTGTCAGGAAGACAAAGTGAAACAACATCACTACACCTGCTCCATGTCCCAGAGACACACACTTGCACAACATTGAAAATGTGAACAGGGCATAGGATGCTGACAGGACTTGCATCATTATCCATGTGAATTAGGCCTGTGGGCAAACCCCAATGCACTACATGGCATTGAAAGGCAACATATGGCGTAACGGGTGCAACACACTCACTGATCGTGGCACACACTGGCCAACACATGCAACCGCAGGGTGTGGACAGCACTTGGCAAGCAGTCACATATCCCACTCCACTTAAGAACCCTCAGCAGACCAGACAGACACACCCTGGCACAGATCACTCGTCTGTCACGGACAACAGCGGATACAACCCTCACTTTGCACATGTGCCACATGACAATGAGGTGTCACAGGTGTCGTGCTAACTTTGCAAGTCAGGTACACAGCACTGCTTACTTGTCACATCAGATGGCTATAGCTGCTGCATACGCCATGCAGCAGTGGTGCAACACATCACATACACACTCACCCAGATGACAAGGAACATTCACACACTTCAATGTCCATGATGTTAAACACATCATTGGTACAATATCACCTCAGGTCTACACAAGTCATAAACATCTGTGAGTACAGTCAGCTGTCACTCCGGGGCGAACACTGTTACACCTCAGTACATTTTGGAATAAAGACACCAAGGTGTTGCACGGCTGAATGTGTCATTCACTATGCACTGAATGTCACAGTAAGCATAATGCAAGTGAGGAGTGAACACACATGAACTACATCGTGTTCTGCATGGAAGAAACCACCATGTACACCCCCGGGACTCAATCACAACCACATTGCATGTCTGTCCCACCAATACACAATGCCTGTTGTGACACTCACAAAACAGGTGCACAGTCAAAGGTAGTGCAGTCAGCACTCACCTTCTCCCCTGGTCTCCTATACAGCTTGCTGTACTGTGGTAGGAGGGCATCCAGCATGGCCTGGTTTTCCTCCTTAGTGAATGCTCGGGCCCTCTCCATGGTCCGCGACAAAAGAGTCCAGGGAATGCAGAGACAGCAGCAGTGTGGTCCACTCCAATGTTGTGCAGGCAAGTGCTCTCTCAGGGCTACATGCAGGCTTAAATCAGTGCTGCTGAGCTGCTTTCAGTTTCAGGAGTACAGTGTGATAGGCCAGATTAGTTTGCATCCTACGTTTCATCCAATCCCTTTGCACATAAGGCACTGACACACATTTGCATGGTTTAAAATTTGAGCTTCAGCTCCATATTCATTTTGCAACTTTGTATATTTTTGCCCAACTGACTTTTGCAGGACACCTGTAGCACACACTCAAATCTCTGTATCCATGACAACCAGGCTGCATTCAGCACCTACTACTCGTCCTCTATTTTTTTAAATCCAAACACGTGTACGTTGCTTTTCACATCGCGTATGGCACCATTGCAATAGTGAGACAATGCGCACACACGCACGTAATGTTGGGGTACGCTTTGCAACGCGTATGGCAGGATTGCAATAGTGAGACGATGCGCACACACGCATGTAATGTTGGGGTACGGTTCACTCGCGTATTAAACAATTGCAATAGTGAGACGATGGGCACACACGCACGTAATGTTGGGATACGGTTCGCTCTCGTATGGCATGATTACAATAGTGAGACGATGCGCAGACACGCATGTAATGCAGGGGAACGTTGCGTTTCACACGGAGCATTTCACACGCAGTTGTGAATGCAGGGGTACGGTGCGTTTCACATGGTGCATTTCACACGCAGTTGTGAATGCAGGGGTATGGTGTGTTTCACACGGTGCGTTTCACACGTAGTTGTGAATGCAGGGGTACGGTGCGTTTCACACGGAGTTGTGAATGCAGGGGTACGGTGTGTTTGACACGGTGCGTTTCACACGCAGATGTGAATGCAGGGGTACGGTGCGTTTGACACGGTGCATTTCACACTCAGTTGTGAATGCAGGGGTACGGTGCGTTTGACACGGTGCATTTCACACTCAGTTATGAATGCAGGGGTACGGTGCGTTTCACACAGTGCATTTCACACGCAGTTGTGAATGCAGGGGTACGGTGCATTTCACATACTCATGCTTGGCACCATTACAATAGTGATACGAGGCGCACACATGGCAGGGATGTAGGGCTATGGTTTAAACAAGAATGTCTATCCAGTTCTTGTCATTGCATACTTACATGTGCAGACCCTAGGTGTGACAGGCAGTGATATAGGACAGGACATCCGATCTTGTTGCACAATCGATGTGTGCTGACCTGTTGACACATGTCATGTGTGATGGGGCACTATGTGGCACACATCACCTTGACACTTGTCACATGTGTACCATTATGCAGATGTTGCCATGCACATCAACCATGGGATGGCACAGTCATCACTACGGGCACCTGTCTCATGATGCCAGGGACAAGGGCATTTTGTCACTTGCCATTTCACGCTCAGCATGACCCTATGTGACTATGTCTGGTGTGTGTCATGTTGAACATTGACCATGCTGTTTATTTTCTTTAAACTGTATCTGCTGTTAGTGCATCTAACATGGGTCTGTGTTGAGATGGGAATGGTTTCACATGTACGCACACAATGCCACATGTGCATTCCCATGGCTTTTGGGTCTGATGGCATCAGACATAATTTTTCCCCAGGCATACCTGTCTGCATCGTGACAATGGCTGTGTTGTTTTGTTGTCACATGCACACCTCAATTGCAATGTGTCTGAATTGTACACTTTAAACAAAGAAGATGCCCGAACCCTCATATCTTAATATAATATTTATTTGATGAAAACAAAGTACAAATTCATGAAACCTGGTAAGGTACTTTTATTTATACCCATCACTCATATTTTTTACTTTTTTTTGTAAAGAAATTATTCTTTTAGGCAAAAGTAGATATACATTTACACCATCACAAAAGTAAACAATTTTGACAAAAGGTAAATCAAAAAACAACAAGTTAACACAGAACAATAAACATTAAAAAATTCATTTCATCAATGTTTACAAATCAATTCCTGTTTGAAGACAAACAAAGCAACGTGAAACCAAGAGCAGAAACAGTATATATTATTTTAACAATAAATCACTCAATGAAATAATTGGCTCTTGTGGATGTGCTGACGCATTTCAGGTTCGAATAACCAGTTTTCGAACCCTCATCAGGGCTTTGTTATTTGTCTGTGTGGGACACAAAAACAATAAAGTTTTGTTGAGAACCTATGTGCCTCAAAGCTACCTCTCTTTGTTTGTAGAATCATCAAAATATACCTGTATCTTTCAAGCTGGCGGTATTTCCATTAATGGACCTGGGAGAGGATGCTTCAAGCTTTACTTCTAAAGTGAATGAAGCAAGGACTACATGAAGAATTTTGGCGATATTTTATTAAAAACACTCAGGTGCGCGTATCTGAATTCTACCTACCTCTATGTGCACCGTCCGGCGCCTCTTGGAGGAAGGAGGTTGTAATCACTATGTCAGGAATCCTGATTGGAAAGAGAAGGGAAGTTGTTGTGCAGTCGTATTAACCTTTTGGCAGATAAATGTGCATTCATTAAAGTGGGCCCATACCTTGTGTCTTCATCCTAGATTAGGAAGACATTTCGGGTCTCTTCATTCAATGGCGGTTTATTTGTGCAGGACGACCTATCGGGAAATTGAGAACTAATCAGAACAGGGGGAACAACAACACGGGTATGTTGGTTTTAAACACCCGAGTCTGTTTGTTTCCTAAAAGCTAGAGCGTACCTGGATATTAGACTGAGTTTTTCTCCAGGTGTCTTTTCCGTGTGGCCCACAAGGTGTCCGATGTGTCCCTCTTTACCCGTAGCGCACTACATGGAAAAATATAAAAAAAATGGATGAGTGAAGCCCTAAAATGAATGTCCGGGCCACTTGTCATGCTGACATCGATCTCAAAGAAAAACCAGCTCGTTCATACCTGGATGTGCTTGCTTGGCAGATACGCTTGATGCCTCCACTGTCAGGCTCCCGCTAGAATGCCTAACAGGTTGCGGCGGCCATCTTGCCTAATTTAAAAGTCACGAGTTCAGCGTCCAGAGGCATTGTGGGACGTGTAGTCCCGTATCATATTCGGCACGGGCATCATTGTTATACGTAATTTATTTGGAATGTTTCAGATTTAGGCACCGCTGCGATTTCAATGATACTGTGCAGGATGCATATTGCTCGAGGGTGTCATTGGATCGTGTCTATGTTAATGATGCTAGTAAAGTCATGCTTTGAGACCGGCTCATACGCGGAACTCGTGACTTTTAAATTAGGCAAGATGACTAGCCCTTGTTTTCAAGTTCTGTTTTTAATGTGTATATTTCATCCTCTAATTCCCGTATAGTCTTAGCAAGTTCCTCTATGATAAGTAGTATAAGGTCCAGTGAACATTTATTTAGGATACTGTACCACTTATCCATGAACTTCGTATTAAGGTTGAATCGGAACAGCGTTGGTTTTATTGACAATCGCAATCCCCTGGGTATGCGTTTAGCTTTGTGGTATTGGATGAGGGTCGATGCGTGCATCCTTTGATTTACTTGGCTGCGTGTTATATATTCCAGTTGTTTCAATTGTTGGCTTACGGACCCCCCATGAGCATCCATGTTTCTAGCTTCCTTTATAAGTGTGTAGATCTGGTCTGCTTGATCATTAGTATATGCCAGTGTGTTGGCTCTATTGTCCGTGATTGCTGTGATCGTTTCGAATTGCATTTTTATTTTTTATTTCTTTGGGTGCCTCCTAACTTGTGACTGTATTGTAGAAGCTGAGGGGGTTGTAGGAGCACTCCGAATTTTTCTGAATTTAACAATTTTGTACACTGGTGCTGCGATTGTTAAGGGTTGTCAGTCCTGGTGCTAAAGTTGGTTATGGTGGAATTGAGTTACCACCCAATCGCGCACTGTTCACTTGGCGCCCTGGCGCTTTATGTAGTTTATTGCTTCAAACTTTGTTTAAACCACACTTATGTTTTATTCCATTCATTTGTCTTTTTATTTCATGCTTATATTCTTTTTTTCTTTTTTTCATATGCGCTCTAGTTGCATTATTCTGCATACATATTGCTATATCATCAGTGACATATATTCACAATACATTTTTACTTCATGTATATCAGCATATACTTGGCACTTATGTTATAATACATTCAATCAACATTTTTTGAATG